>NC_079457.1:47414029-47436529 GCF_903798145.1 Danio aesculapii
CTCTATTGTTGAAATCAGACAGTACAGTTGCTACACGTCTAATGTGTTTCTCTATCTAAGATCTGTCGACCTCTAGTGGTGTTTGCTATAATGACAGAAGGTCAGTATATTCGTTGATGTGCTAATTAATTGGACAAAAAAGTAAACAATTAGACAGAAACATTGATCTCTGATAATAATAATAATATTAATGATAATAATTTGTTAATTTCCCTTCAGCTTAGTCCCTTTATTCATCAGGGGTCGCCACAGCAGAATGAACTGCCAACTATTCTAGCATATGTTTTTCACAGCGGATGCCCTTCCAGCTGCAACCCAGGGAAACTACCATACACACACATTCACACTAATACACTACAGCCAATTTAGTTCATCAATTCCCCTATAGCGCATGTGTTTGGACTGTGGGGGAAACCGGAGCACCCTGAGGAAACCCACGTGAACACGGAGAGAACATGCAAACTCCACACAGAAATGCCCACTGGCCCAGCCGGGACTCGAACCAGCAACTTTCTTGCTGTGAGGCAACAGTGCTAACCATTGAGCCACCATGTTGCCCCGAAATGCTAATAGTTTAGCTAATACTGCAGCTAACTGGCAGGTAGCAAGGTCTACTACAACAGTCTTAGCCTTAGTCTCAATATACGCAAATTAAACAGTAATATACATTTATTCTTTAAAATGCAGGTCATAGTACAAAATATCAAGATAGTATGGTATAGACACTATAAAGACTGACACAGATAGGTGGCCCGAATTTGTTGGCGCTATGCTCACATGCTAATTTCTGTTTCCATAAAAACTAGACTTGCCTTTTCATAATAAATGAAATTTCATAATAAATGTCCTTTTTATTTGTTGCAGTAAGGACTTAAACATGTGGGAAAGGCTTGATTTTGTGGGAAAATATCAGTAAATAATACTACGTTTTAAAGGGGTGGTCCACTACGATATCATATTTTAAACTTTAGTTGATGTGTAACGTAGCTATGTGAACATAACATCTCTGAATGTACTACGCTTTCACATTTTCATAATACATCATTTTGTTTGATTCATAAGCATGTTTCTCATTACTCATTGGGATCTTAAATGTTGGTCCCCATGAGTCTGTGTGCGTTCAGGTTTAAGTCCCCACTAGGATATAAAAACAAGTACACAAACACACACACACTCTGCTTTTTACTGCTCTGTCCAAACAAACAAACAAACAGTTGGAAAAATGATTCACCTCCTGTGAAATTTGTATTATTTTTCAAATATTTCCCAAGTGCTGTGTAATGAAGATATATTTTTTTTATGATACATAATAGTTTTAAAGGGGTGGTCCACTGCGATATCATATTTTAAACTTAAAAAAAGGGGAGTGGCCAGAGGCGCTGTAATGTTATCGCAGATGCAGAGAAAGCTAAAATGATGTCCAAACGCTGCTATTTCCACAGAGCTTCTTCTGTCTCTGCATTTTGGCTTCAAAAGACTACGACCTCCAAAGACTACGTCGAATAGTTCGGACTGCTGAGCGAATCACTAGTACAACCCTTCCTACTCCCCAAGAACTGTACTTATCCAGAGCGAGCAGGAGGGCTGCCAAAATCACTCTGGACCCCTCACACCCAGCACACCGCCTCATTGAACTTTTACCTTCTGGTCGACGCTACAGAGCACTGCGCACCAGAACAGCTCGACACAGAAAACAGTTTCTTCCCTCAGGCAATCCATCTCATGAACACTTGATGATAATAATTGCGAAACCAACATCACTACTTGCTATACACTTTTATACACATATACACTTATTTAACAACACACTTTACATGCCAATTTGCACATAACAGCTGCACATATAACGTTGTATATAGTAATAAACACGTACATACACTTGTCAATCTGTATATTTGCACTCACTACTTACTTCTATTTTTTATTTATTTATTTATTTTTTATATATTTCTTATCTGTTTTTTGTCCTGTCTCTGTTATCCTGTTGCACTGTAGAAGCTCTGTCACGAAAACAAATTCCTCATATGTGTGAACATACCTGGCAATAAAGCTCTTTCTGATTCTGATTCTGATTCTGAAAAGGACAAAGACAAGGATGTAAGCAATGCTGTTTGGTTACAGTAGGTTCTATAGTACGGTGGCCGGGAAGTGCAAAACAACATTACAAAGTGTGAAACACTTTTACAAAGCTCGAGACAAATTTACAATTTGAAAAACATTTTTACCAATCATAAGACACAATTACATAGAGAAAAACTATTTTTACCAAGGACCAAACAAATGTACATTATAGAAAAAATTAACAAGACGCAAAACACTTTTACAAGTCCCGAAACAAATGTACCACACACGGAAAGTGTACCACACACCGGAAGTTGTTTTTTCTTGAGGGCGGGTTTTTCGAAGGAACTAGGAAATATGGCAGTCGTTTTCATGTTAGCTGAGTAGCTGTATATAATTAAAATAAGATGTATTCAAAAATAACGTGATTATATGTCGTGATGTGTTGTTAGTGGTGGGCAAAGCAAGGCTTTATGAAACACTGAAACAGATAAAGCAAATGTGTCGAAGCTTCGAAACGTTTCGAAACCCCACTCTACAGTGACACCTAGTGGTCATTTGATGTATTGCACTGGAACAGCTTCGGTAAAGAAACAGTTCAGCAAATTGAGGTAGTAAACGCTACGTTGTAGAGTTGAAGCTTCAACTGATTTAGTGGAGCGGTGAGAGTTCCTGACTAGCATGCGGAGATAATGGGTTTGAATCCAGGGTGAGGCAGCTATAGATGTTAGTTTTGAACACACACAATGAGTTTTGTTTTAACATTGGTTTGACATCCGAATGAACACTTTGTGAATAAATATGTCTTGTTTTAGTCATAAAACAGGGTTGTTGCTAAATCAGATACGGTTGTGGCCAGAAGTTAACGAGAATTATTTATGTTATTCATTAAATTTTCCATTTATTGTATTTTCTTAACGTCTACCCCAACCCGAAACCCAACCATCACAGTACTGTAAAATATTAATTATTGTTATACAGTGTAACAAAAAATGATGCTGTATTGATGGCGTATCCGCAGCCGTATCCTATCTAGACTACACCATAAAACAGTAACATTATTAAAACACGTAAAATCATAATTTCGGAGTATTTGTCGGGATTCGAACCCAAAAGCCATTTGTAGCACAGCAACATTGTGCACATGCATGGTCCACTAGGCTATATGAGCGAAGTTTTATTCTGACCCTGTCAGTCAAATGCAGATTCGCCAGGTCTCGAAAGGCTTCTGAAATGATCGATGCTTTGAATCGCTTTAGTCACGTGACCAGGTGTTTCGAAACACTTTGGTCACGTGACCTGTGAGCTTCGAATCACCTTAGTCATGTGACCTGAGTGTTTCAAAACGCTTTGGCATCTCACAGCCTGATCTCACGAGAAAACGTATTTTACGTTTTGTCCGAATAGTGGCTAATTCATACGAATTCGAGTTCAGACATACGAAATTGTACGATTTTAAAAAGGAGGCGTGGCACTTAACTCCACCCCTAAACCCAACCGTCATTGGGGGATGAGCAAATCGTACTAAATTGTACGAATTAGATTGTACGAATTCGTACGAATTAGCCACTAAATCAAAAAGTTACGAATTGCCGTGAGATTGCGTTGGATCTCGACACAGTGTCGAAATGTCAGTTTAACGTAGGGATACCTGTTGTAAACATGTAAACATCACAAATCAACCGCAGAAGCATTCATGCACATGCCTATTCTTACATTAAAACATGCTCAATGTCAGCAACACATCGAACAGATCTCGATGTTCTGGGAACAGTTATATTGCTGTGCTATTTTCACCTTGTGTGTTCTGTGATCAGTATTTTTCTCTTGACTTTCATTGTTTCTTAAGTTCATTGCAGGAAAGCATTAGAATATTTTGTTTTAATAACTGAATTTTGTAATTTTAGCAATTATTACTGCTACTATGATGATTATGTGACATGCTAGTGTACATAAAGTGAATCTGGCAGATGTTTAAATGCGTAATTGTTCCCATGGGCGCTGTTTCAGATTGTTTACAGTCTGTGCGCTGTGTCACTCGCTGCATGTAAAAGATGTTTATTCTTTCCTACAGATGTGCAGATGTGTGTATTTAGCCCGATGTTCGTTTGATTGTCGTGTGTTACGCCTTTTCACACACACATCTGTTTCTGGAGAAAAGAGAAACGCACAGTTCTTTGAAATCAGACAAATAAACGTCAACCTGCTTCAAACTGCAGTGAGCCTGAGTCAGCAATTTGCATGAGTCTGCATAAAAGGCAGATCTCCAAATGCAACATCCTTATAATACATTAAAAACTGACAACATATGTGAATATTGGAAGTGTGTATATTGTGTGTGTTTGTGCATGCACATGTGCATTTCTGTCCATGCACATTCATAAGTGTGTGTGTGTGTACTTTTGAAGCACGTGTTTCCCTTACAGAAAAATCCAGCTCAAACCAGCTTAGGCTGGTTCGCTGGTTGACCAGCCTGGTTTTAGATGGGTTTTGGCTATTTGCAGGTTGGTTTCCAGCCATTTCCAGCCTGGTCTTAGCTGGTCAGGGTGGAAAATGACCAGCTAAAACCAGCTTGAATAGCCCAGCCAGGCTGGGAGCCCAGCCAAAACCAGCTATGTCTAGCTTAAACCAGGCTGGTCAAGCTGGTTTTATCTGGATTTAACTGGTCATTTTCCAGCCTGACCAGCTAAGACCAGGCTGGAAATGGCTGAAAACCAGCCTGGAAATGGCCAAAACCCCTCTAAAATCAGGCTGGTCAACCAGCTAAAACCAGCCTAAGCTGGTTTAAGCTGGATTTTTCAGCAGGGTCAACCTACCCCACCACTGTCACCCACTGTTCAGCTAGCTGTATTAGCATGGTGCTTTGAAATTAGCAGGAGGTTGATACACCTTTCTTTAATAGAGAAACAACAGTTTGACCTGATATAACACATACAACATCATCTACAATGGTAGAGGTACTAAACAAAAATCTTGTTTATTTTTTTTTCTTACCTCAGAATTCGATTTTCTGTTGCCCCTGATCTTTTGGAATATGTTGCACTTAAATCAAAATAGGTTGTATAACATTTATTTTGTTATCTAAGTACTTAAAATTACCACACACGTTTCAGGCACAAACAATCTAGCACACACGATCTAGGCAAACCATATATGGTAACTAACTAACTCCTTAGGAGCATTACCGCCACCTATTGGATCTCACAAATATGGCTTCCCCATATCAGTCATTTTATCATTATTATATCATATCATTTTAACATCTCTGCAGTTTCTGAACCCAAATTATGTAAATAAAAATAATTGGTTAAACACTTATGAATTAATATACGTGTCCACATTCACAAAGAAAACATAATAAACCATCTAATTGCAGGATTAAGTGTAATAAACTAATTCAGGATCTTGATATTATCATACTTGGTTAAAATCACTTTGTT
The DNA here is from genome assembly GCF_903798145.1 of Danio aesculapii. Taxonomy (NCBI): domain Eukaryota; kingdom Metazoa; phylum Chordata; class Actinopteri; order Cypriniformes; family Danionidae; genus Danio; species Danio aesculapii. The sequence goes on from NC_079457.1 coordinate 47,419,531, forward strand.
GTAAAATATAAAAAGCAAACAATAATGTGATATATATGTATATATATATATATATATATATATATATATATATATATATATATATATATATATATATATATATATATATATATATATTATTATTATTATTATTAACTATTACCAGTTAATTTGTAACTATAATTACAATAAATTACCAGCACTTTATCGTTTAAAAACAGTATATTGTTTACTTAACATTACTATTTAATTTGGGAAATCATTAATTAAAAATTATTAGAAAATTAAGCAAATAAACACTATTAAATCGCTTGAGTAGAATATTAATATAATGTCATACATTTATTACATGTAAAAGGATTTTTATTACATATAAAAATGTATTACTGCCTATTAAACCTGTCCAATTTGGATCGTTCAGCAAGGCCAGCAAACGAGTCTCTGCTATATTGACTGTCAGACAATGACTGATCATCTATGATGCCTGTTAGAAAACTGTTCAGTTATATTGAATGGCGATTGGAAATAACGCTCCCCATTCGCTCCTCTTTTTGTGAAACAGTACACACTATTGTTTATTTTGTAGAATATATTCCATATATATATATATATATATATATATATATTCTTGACCAGCCTGGTTTAAGCTGGACATAGCTGGTTTTGGCTGGGCTTTCAGCCTGGCAAGGTGGTCAAGCTGGTTTTAGCTGGTAATTTTCCAGCCTGACCAGCTAAGACCAGGCTGGAAATGGCTGGAAACCAGCCTGGAAATGGCCAAAACCCCTCTAAAACCAGGCTGGTCAACCAGCCAACCAGCCTAGGCTGGTTTAAGCTGTTTTTTTCAGCAGGGATTTATAAACAATATACAATTATATTGATGACAATGTCCGAGAAGCTGTTAATAACGTTAACATCCGTTGTAACCATAAATGGTTGGCTTGCCTAGATCGTGTGCTAGATTGCTGTTCAGCAGTACCTGTTTCTACCAGCAGGTGGGAGTGGCACTGTTGTCACATGGTGTTAAAAAAATCCCGCCACTGCACTGTCATCATTCATTTATTATTGATGAAGCTGATGAGGTAATAATACAACTGTTTCGCAAAACTGAATCGTTATAACTACTGATGAAGCTTAACAGTTTTCACAGTATAAAATGTGTAGATTTGGTGAAATAAAATAACTGTTAACAATAAAATGTGTGTCATATAAATGGCAGAAACCCATGCGAACACGGGGAGAACATGCAAACTCCACACAGAAATGCCAACTGACCCTGCCGGGACTCGAACCAGGGACCTTCTTGCTGTGAGGGCACAGTGCTAACCACTGAGCCACCGTAATAAGTGGGCTTTAAACTGCTCTAGTTGATTTTTCCCAACACATTGGGAGGTTATAGTAAATGTTTAGGTTTTAAGATCACAAGGTCACATCATGACTTCAGTGTGTGTGTGTGTGTGTGGGAATTGATTGAGTGTGTGTATCTCCATTGTCGTTCATGCGTCCAGCTCTCCTCCAGAAGACGGACGACTTCTTCAGGTATCGTTCACGTCTGCAGCACAACAGTGGAGGTTATTAACAGCCTCAGCGCGGGTGGCATAGCAAGTCAGGGAGGGTGGGGTCAAAGGTCACACATTGTGTCAGTCTGAACAGGAAGAGGAAACAGTAAACATCCCGATCTGTTTACTGAAGGCCTTGTTGTCATGGTGAAAGTGTCTGCGAGGTTAATGACTTGTGTGTTTATGTGTGTGCGTGAGTGAGTGAGTGAGTGTCTGTTTGAATCCATGTGTGCGTAAGTGTCCATGTGTATCTGTGTGTAGATGTATGTGTGCATGGTCATGTTTGAGTGTGTAAGCATGTATGTGCAAATGTGTGTGTGTCTGTCTGTATAAGGGCGTACATGTGCAAGTGTGCGTGCATCTGTGAGTGTGTGTAAACATGTTTGTGTGAGTGATTCTGTGTGTGTCTTTCTAAATGAGTGTGTATGTGTGTGTATATGTGTGTGCATGTGTAAGTGTGTGTGTGTTTGTGTGTGTGCATAGTCATGTTTGAGTGTATGTATCCCTGTGTATGTGGTTGTGTGTTTGTCTGTCTGATTGTGTGTGTGCAAGTATGTGTGTGCGTGTACATGTGTGTGTGTGTGTGTGTGTGTGTGTGTGTGCACAGTCATGTTTGAGTGTTTGTATCGCTGTGTGTATGTCTGTAAATGTGGTTGTGAGTGTGTGTGTGTATGTATGTATGTATGTGTGAGTGTGTGCACATGTTTGTGTGTGTGTGGGTGTGCATGGTCATGTTTAAATGTGTATGTGTGTGTGTGTGTGTGCATGGTCATGTTTCGGTGCATGTGTGTGTGTGTGTGTGTGTGGATGGTCATGTTTTGAGTGTGTATGTGTGTGTGCATGGTCATGTTTCGGTGCGTGTGTGTGTCTGTGTGTGCATGGTCATGTTTCGGTGCTTGTGTGTGTGTGTGCATTGTCATGTTTCGGTGCATGTGTGTGTGTGTGTGTGTGTGGGTGTGCATGGTCATGTTTTGAGTGTGTATGTGTGTGTGCATGGTCATGTTTCGGTGCATGTGTGTGTGTGTGTGTGCATGGTCATGTTTCGGTGCGTGTGTGTGTGTGTACATTGTCATGTTTGTGTGTGTGTGTGTGTGTGTGTGTGTGCATGGTCATGTTTCGGTGCATGTGTGTGTGTGGGTGTGGGTGTGCATTGTCATATTTGAGTGTGTGTGTGTGCATGGTCATGTTTCGGTGCGTGTGTGTACATTGTCATGTTTGTGTGTGTGTGTGTGCATGGTCATGTTTCGGTGCATGTGTGTGTGTGTGTGTGTGTGGGTGTGTGCATGGTCATGTTTCGGTGCGTGTGTGTGTGTGTGTGTGTGTGCATGGTCATGTTTCGGTGCGTGTGTGTGTGTGTACATTGTCATGTGTGTGTGTGTGTGTGTGTGTGTGTGTGTGTGTGTGTGCATGGTCATGTTTGAGTGTGTATGTGTGTGTGCATGGTCGTGTTTCGGTGCATGTGTGTGTGTGTGTGTGTGTGTGTGTGTGTGTGTGCATTGTCATGTTTGAGTGTGTGCGTGTATGTGTGTGTGCATTGTCATGTTTGAGTGTGTGTGTGTGTGTGCATGGTAATGTTTCAGTGCGTATGTGTGTGTGGGTGTGCATTTTCATGTTTGAGTGTGTATGTGTGTGTGCATGGTCATGTTTCGGTGCATGTGTGTGTGTGTGTGGGTGCGCATGGTCATGTTTGAGTGTGTGCATAGTCATGTTTGAGTGTGTGTGTGGGTGTGCATTGTCATGTTTGTGTGTGGTCATGTTTGAGTGTGTGTGTGTGTGTGTGAATAGTCATTTTTGAGTGTGTGTGTGTGTGTGTGTGTGTGTGAATAGTCATGTTTCAGTGTGTGTGTGTATGTGTGTGTATGTGTGTGTGTGTGTGTGTGTGAATAATCATGTTTGAGTGTGTGTGTGTGTGTGTGTGTGCATAGTCATGTTTGAGTGTGTGTGTGGATTGTCATGTTTGTGTGTGGTCATGTTTGAGTGTGTGTGTGTGTGTGTGTGTGTGTGTGTGTGTGTGTGTGTGTGTGTGTGTGTGCAAGGTCATGTTTGAGTGTGTGTTCATGTGTGGGTGTGCTAGTCATGTTTGAGTGTGTGTTCATGTGTGGGTGTGCTAGTCATGGTTGTGTGTTTTTGTGTGCGTGGTCATGTTTGAGTGTGTGTGTTTGTTTGTGTGTGCATGGTGTGTCTGTCTGTGAGTGTAAGTTTGTGTGTGTGTCTTTGTGACTGTTTGTATGTGACACTGTGTGACATCTCATTCAAGTCCAGCATTCCAGCGTGTGTGTGCGTGTGTGTGTAATAACACCCTCTTGAACATGTCTCTGTTGTGCGTCTCCGGCGTCTCTGATATCGATTAATCTTCTTCCCCTCGCCGTGCAGATCCTGTTGTCTTCCTGCAGTAAACGCTCTAATCTACACACAGAGCAGATATGATGAGCCACATCAAACACTCACACTCCCGCTACACACACTGATCTGCTTTAATGCCTGTCAGGAGATACACACACACAGAGCACATGCCTTGACCTGGAGATTAATAGCATACAGCTTCATCTTCATGTTCTGCTCAGAATCTGAACGACCCAGAGGTCCTTTAAATAGCGCAAAACATATTTCACCTTAAACGATCATGTCAGAGATACGTCAGGACTCTATTTATGCTCCGTACACTCTATGAAATGTCTATATACATTTAAAATGAACACACACAGGGCGTCACAGTGGCGCAGTGGGAAGCACAATCGCCTCACAGAAAGAAGATCGCTGGTTTGAGCCTCGGCTGGGTCAGTTGGCGTTTCTGTGTGGAGTTTGCATGTTCTCCCCGTGTTGGCGTTGGTTTCCTCCGGGTGCTCCGGTTTCCCCCACAAGTCCAAACACATGCACTATTGGGTGAGCTCAATTGTCAGTTGTGTATGTGTGTGAATGAGTGTGTATGGGTGTTTCCCAGTGATGGGTTGCAGCTGGAAGGGCATCCGCTGCGTAAAACATGTGCTGGATAAATTGGCGGTTCATTCCACTGTGGCGACCCCGGATTAATAAAGGGACTAAGCTGAAAAGAAAATGAATGAATGAGTGAATGAATGAACACACGAAGAGAGGTTCTTACTAAGAAGGAATTTTTACACATTGTTAAGTACAGAAATTGAAATAAACGTAACCTGCTGTTTTGTCTTTTCTTTCTTAAAGTGCCTAGATTTATTCTCTAATGATATACTCAATATAAGTGATATACACACACCAGCCACTTGTATTAGGTATTGGGTATTAGATACACCAACTGCTCGTTAACGCAAATGTCTAATCAGCCAATCACATGGCAGCAACTCAATGCATTTAGGCATGTAGACATGGTCAAGACAATCTGCTGCAGTTCAAACTGAGCATCAGAATGGGGAAGAAAGGGGATTTAAGTGACTTTGAACGTGGCATGGTTGTTGGTGCCAGACGGGCTGCTCTGAGTATTTCAGAAACTGCTGATCTACTGGGATTTTCTCGCACAACCATCTCTAGGGTTTACAAAGAATGGTCCGACAAAGAGGAAATATCCAGTGAGCGGCAGTTCTGTGGGCGCAAATGCCTTGTTGATGCCAGAGGTCAGAGGAGAATGGCCAGACTGGTTCCAGCTGATAGAAAGGCAACAGTAACTCAAATAAGCACTCGTTACAACCGAGGTCTGCAGAAGAGCATCTCTGAACACACAACACGTCCAACCTTGAGGCGGATGGGCTACAGCAGCAGAAGACCACACCGGGTGCCGCTCCTGTCAGCTAAGAACAGGAAACTGAGGCTACAATTCACACAGGCTCACCAAAACTGGACAATAGAAGATTGGAGAAACGTTGCCTGGTCTGAAGAGTCTCCATTTCTGCTGCCACATTCGGATGGTCGGGTCAGAATTTGGCCTCAACAACATGAAAGCATGGATCCATCCTGTCTTGTATCAGCGGTTCAGGCTGGTGTTGGTGGTGTAATGGTGTGGGGGATATTTCTTGGCACACTCTGGGCTCATTAGTACCAATTGAGCAACATGTAAACACCACAGCCTACCTGAGTATTGTAGCTGACCATGTCCATCCCTTTATGACCACAGTGTCTTTATCTTCTGATGGCTACTTCCAGCAGGATAACACACCATGTCATAAAGCTTGAATCATCTCAGACTGGTTTCTTGAACATGACAATGAGTTCACTGTACTCAAATGGCCTCCACAGTCACCATATCTCAATCCAATAGAGAACCTTTGGGATGTGGTGGAACAGGAGATTGGCATCATGGATGTGCAGCCGACAAATCTGCAGCAACTGCGTGATGCTATCATGTCAATATGGAGCAAGATCTCAGGGGAATTGTTCCAGTTCCTTGTTTAATCTATACCATGAAGGATTAAGGCAGTTCTGAAGGCAAAAGGGGGTCCAACCCGGTACTAGGTGTACCTAATAAAGTGGCCGGTAAGTGTATATGGCTTTTTAGGTAGTTTGTAAAACATGCTGGACACTGCAATTTGAATGCTTAAATGAATTATATATTATTCATTTATTTTGAGCCAAATTAAAATTACATGCCATTTCAATTTACATTAGACTAACATAATCATCGAGTAAAACCTCACATAACTAAAGAATTAAAGGTGCTTATCATTTTCCACCTTTAACGTGAGATTAAACTTGATATTTATGTTGGATTAATGTAAGTTGAAATGGCATGTAATTTGAATTAGATTCAACAAGAGAGGTTTAACTTGATGTTTATGTCAGTTTAATCGAATATCGTGCAGCAATCGAATATCATTAAGATAACAGAAAACACTGATGTTTTAGGTTTTGTACTGTAATTACAAACAATACAGGCAACATGTCATTTCAAACTATTAAACATGTCAATAAAAGTCACCCTTTTCAGACGTTTCATCATCAAAAGTTGGTGGAAGAAAGATCAAGGTCCCATAATGCAATTCAACAGCATAAATTAACAAGGCTCCATGTAATTTACTATAAAATACTGTAGTATTTTGGGTTTAATGCACAGTAAAAAAATCACCAGCATGGGCCACGAGCAAGACTTTATTGTAAGGATGAAAAGGGGATGGTAAGGGAACAGTGGGATGAAGGGGAAAGGAAGTAAGAGGATAAATAGTGAACAGGTAGGTTGATCGGCCATCCTACGATGATGCCCAGAGACTCAGAGTGAGGGTACTGTCTCTGTAGTATTATGGTAGAGTAATTAGGATCCCCCCCGATTCAACCTAGGAGGGAAGATAAGGTTATAAGGATTGTTAATGGAAAGCAAGGAAATGGAGGGAGAGTGGGTTCGAGAGAATGAGAAGAACAGTGCTGGAGGCTGGTCTGCCTTAAATAAATTTTAGGGAGTAGGAGGTGATTGGTTAAGGATGCAAAGTGAGACGTGGTCCCGCTGCCAAACTTTTGTTAACAAGTAACTCCATTCCACACAATTGCTTTATGTTGTCCCAAAACAATATGTTAACATAATTGTTGCTGTTTTTTTTATTTATTTTAAGTGGATTCAATATAAAACAATCAAGTTGTCACAGAAAAAAAGTATTGTGTTGTTTGAACTTAATTTAAAATAAGTAGCTAGAACAAGCAGCTAAAGTTTTTTTCCCCAAACATTTCAACATCAAAAGAAGCTGGAAGAAAGATCAAGGTCCCAAAATGCAATTCAACAGCATAAATTAATAATAATCCACAAAATTTACTGCAAATTACTGTAGTATTTTGGGTTTGATGCACTCCCTGCTGAAAAATCCAGCTTAAACCAGCCTAGGCTGGTTGGCTGGCTTTGGCTGGTTGACAAGCCTGATTTTAGAGGGGTTTAAGCCATTTCCAGGCTGGCTTCCAGCCATTTCCAGCCTGGTCTTAGCTGGTCCAGCAAAATGACCAGCAAAATCCAGCTAAAACCAGCTTGACCTGCCTGGTTTAAGCTGGACATAGCTGGTTTTGGCTGGGCTCCCAGCCTGGCTAGGCTGGTCAAGCTGGTTTTAGCTGGTCATTTTCCAGCCTGACCAGCTATGACCAGGCTGGAAATAACTGGAAACCAGCCTGGAAATGGCCAAAACCCCTCTAAAACCAGGCTGGTCAACTAGCTAAAACCAGCCAACCAGCCTAGGCTGGTTCAAGCTGGTCTTTTCAGTAGGGCTGTAAAAATGCTGGGTCCCACACAATTGCTTCATGTTGTCCCAAAACAAACTTAAGTTAACTTATGTTACAAATGTAAGTGGGTTGAACATAAAACAATTAAGTTGTCCTAAAAAACCTTTAGAATTGTGTTATTTCAACTCATTTTTTAAACTAATTACTTACACGCAGCAGTCTTTTTTATTTAAGTGTGTGGGAGCAGAGCCACTAGATGGCGACATTGCACTTAAACTTACTACACTGCCCTGCTGGATAAAACGCACAGCTCTCACACACACTCTTCACTGCCGAATGACAAACACTACCAATGAAAACAGGATCAAATGAGAATGTTCAAAAAATAATAATTGATTAAGCTAATAATCCAATCACATTCATCGGCCGGTTTAATGCTCTCGGACTTAAGCCGTCAGAACCTCATTGAGTCATAAAGGACCATTCATCACCCATAGCGTTTACTCAAGCTGCTGTTGTTATCTTTCATAAATATTTACTTCCCCTGGTTAAAAGCTGCCCTTCACACCTTCAGAAGATGCGGAGACCCGGAGCACAGAATCAATGGCCCGCTGTAAACACACACACCAACAAAAAGGCAACAAACTAGGCCTGCGCTCCGCAAACAAAGCCAACAATTGCGTGTGTGTTGGAGATCACAAGCTATTCAAGTACGCAAACACCGAGAGCACAAAGAGAAGGACGGGAAACATCGTGAGACTCTGCTCATCTGATGGAGTAAACCTCAGTCATGTGACGGCTAACATCTCAAATCAAGTTTATTAGCCTACAGCTAGCACTTTTCACATGAATTGTTGATTATAAAGTAGCTTTACAAAAGGTTATTATTATTAATATTACATTATAGTCGAAATTAGAAATGTTAAGGAATGGTGTATAGGTTTAGACATTAAATGGTTAACCTGCAATAGGTTAATAACTGTTGTTCCAAAACGGCGATGGCCAATACATGTTTAAGGTTTATTTGTGTATTGTGTTTGAGTTGTCCTCGAAGTATTGAGTTTTATATTCACACATTCGTTCAGTGACAACTTGTGTCCCTATAGGAATAATATTGTTTATCAAACTACTTTGAATATCAGTCTGAATTATCAGAATGAAAACATTACCACTATATTTATTTGACCGTGAACAAGCTGTAGCCCACTTTGATAGTCATCGGCTGCTAACTATTTCACTATTTAGAATTTGCAAATAATACTTTTATTGTTAAGAAGAAAGGAGAAAAATTGCAAAATATAAAACCAACTTTACCTTAATGACATAGACAACCAGCAGTTATACAATAGAGTATTTAGTGTTTGTGTTGTTCTTCCCTACTGAAAAAAAACAGCTTAAACCAGCTTAGGCTGGTTGGCTGGTCTTAGCTGGTTGACCAGCCTGGTTTTAGAGGGGTTTTGGCCATTTCCAGGCTGGTTTCCAGCCATTTCCAGCCTGATCTTAGCTGATCATGCTGGAAAATGACCAGCTAAAACCAGCCTGGCTTAAGCTGGACATAGCTGATTTTAGCTGGTCATCTCCCCGCCTGACCAGCAAAGACCAGGCTGGAATTAGCCAAAACCCCTCTAAAACCAGCCTGGTTGACCAGCTAAAACCAGCCAACCAACTTAGGCTGGTTTAAGCTTGTTTATTCAGTAGGGTTGTCACCTTGTGTTGAGGTAAAGTTGATTTTATATTCGCACATTCATTCAGTAACAACCTGAGACACGCTCGCTATTGTTTACCACACTACTTTGAATATTTTGTCTGAAATAGAAAGCAGCTTTACAATTATTACATTACAGTCAAAATTAGAATGGTTAGGGAATGGTGTATAGGTTTAGACCGTAAATTAACATGGTTAACCAGCAATTGTAGCAACTGTCATTCCAAAATGGCAGTCTAATACATGTTCAGTAAGATTTATTTGTGTATTTAGTGTTTGTGTTGTCCTCGAAGTATTGAGGTAACGTTAAAGTTGGTTTTATATTCACACATTCGTTCAGTGACATGGTCCGTATATTGTTTACCACTTTGAATATTTGGTCTGAAATAGCATTTAAGTACCCTATGACTAGAAAACAACATTAGCACTGTTTATTTGACTGTGAAGACCCTGTACTTTGATAGTTATTGGCTGATAATATGATTTCACTATGTTTAAAATTTGAAAATAATACTTTTTTTTAGTATATTATTAATGAGAAAGAAAATTAGCAAAATATAAATCCAACTTTACCTCAGTAACATAGTTAACATGCAGTTAGAGTGTATCAAGGGTTTGTGTTGTCCTTGTCACCTTGTCTTGAGGTAAAGTTGTTTTCATATTCGCACATTTGTTTAGGGACAACTTGTGACACGCTCCTATTGTTTACCACACTGCTTTGAATATTCGGCCTGAAATAGCATATAAAGTAGGCCTATGACTTCAAAACAAAACTAGCTCTATTCGACTGACTGCAAGCAGTGTTGTACTTTGATAGTCATGGGCTGCAATTTCACTACTTTCTGAAATTATATTATTAAGGAGAAAGTCTGAATGTGCGAAATATAAAACTAACTTTACCTCAATTACATGGTTAACCTGCAGTTATACAACAGGTCAGTCCAAAATGGCGATTTCTATGTGTATGTTCAGTGAAATGTGTTTGTGTTGTCCTTGTCACCTTGTGTTGAGGTGAAGTTGGTCTTATATTTGCACATTTGTTCACTGACAACTTGTGATACGCTCCCTGTATTGTTTAACATGGTACTTTGAATTTTCAGTCTGAAATCGCATGTAAATACGACTTCAAAACAACATTAGCACTATTTATTTGACTGTGATCAGTGTTGTACTTTGACTTTCTCAATTTAGAATTTGCAAAGAGTGCGTTTCTAATATTATATTGAGGAGAAAGTCTGAATGTGTGAATATAAAACCAACTTTATGTCTAAGGGTGGGTATCATCTCTTCACGCATCAGACATTTACTTGGTCAGGGTTTAATCAATGAGACACATTTAATCAACTTCTCAAAAGGATAAATGAGCACTACTAAACAGACAGAGTTCCAGAGTGTTACATCCCTGATGTTAGGCGATAGTAGAGTAAGAGAGCACACTAATGAAAACGTATAGAAATTGGTTGGGGTGAGTGTGTGCCAGTGCCATGCTCTTTAAGGGATTGTTCACCCCAAAATTTAAATTCTGTCATCACTTACATCAGCCTTTACTTGTTTTAAACCTTTGAGTTTGTTTCTTCTGCTGAACAGAAAAGGAGATATTAAGAAAAAAGTCAAAAACCTGTAACCACTGACTTTGAAATAGTATTTGTTTTTCCTGTGGAAGACAATGGTTACAGGTTTTCAGGTTTCCTCAAAATATCTTCTGCTGTGTTCAGCAGTCTTAAAAAAAATCAAATTTTAGGCCTTAAAAACTCTTAAATTTACTGAAATATTGTGTTGTAGGTCTTAAATCTTTTTTAAACAGGTCTTAATTTTCCTTTGTTCATGTATTACTACCAAATCTGGCCAAAACCCATACGATTAACAACAATCATCTCAATTCAAGAGTTCCCACTTAGATATGCTTGGCGTTTAAAGCAGGTTTGGCATGGTGTCCCGGGAGAGAACCCTGAGCTCGGAGATATTTGAGCGATGTCGATAAGCATATCAGGAGATCCGAGATCAGGTAGGTCTTGAGAGCTCCCCCTTTAGAAAAGGGAGGAAAAGGAGGAGATGGGGTGGAAGGGGGGATTCTTCCAAACGAAGATAGAGCAGTAGGGAGAAAATGATCCATTTATAGTAGACTAGGATCACTCTGATTGGATTATTACTGATTACAGATGAGCGGCCAGACGTGCTCAATCATATCACGTGCTCCTCTAGAAATTGGTTTATGAAACTTCACTAAAACTTTAAACTATTTATTTAAAAAGGAAATTTTTAGCTCTATTTATCATAATGGTTAATTATTTTCCATACAATAACATTTGTTTAAAAGTTCTCCATGTGTTTACTGCTGAAGACACTGACTGTTGTGCATACCTTTAGTTTATTATAGTTTTTAAAGCATTTGTTCAGTTTTCTTTTTATTTTAAAGAAAGTTTATGTTGGAAAAAAGTGTGTGGATACAAGTAGAGCTTGCTTGATTGTACACAATATTTAAAATATTTAGCTAAGAAATGAAATCTAAAATATTTCATTTTTTATTATTTATTAATGTATTATTGCATTATTAAATGTATTAAATAATTATCTTTTTTAGATAGGGCAAATAAAAATCTTTTCCATCTGGGCCATTTGAAAAATTCCTTAGCCTTTAGCCCTTTATGGGTCTAATTCCATTCATAATTGTCTTAAAAATGTCTTTAAAAGTCTTAAATTTAACTCTGTGAAACCTGCAGTAACCCTTTGGAATAAAAAGGATGACAATTAGTGAGTACATTTTCAGTTTTGGGTGAAATATCCCTTTAATAACAGACAAGTGTGAAAATGCAAGATTCACAAAACAATAATTTGGCAAAAATTGAAAGCAAAATAGGCTTCAGGTGGGGAAAGGCCAAAGCGGCAAACAAAAGGACCTTCTAACTAGTAAAACCATCTAAATGGACAAAATAAATGAACATTATTCATTTTAATTATCTTTGTATACACTGTAAAAAATGATTTTTAACCAAATATTTAACAAATTCTTAAATCAAGAAGCATTATTGACAATACTGTCTTGTTTTCAGAAATAATGTCAAATTAAGTGAGTTTTCCCTCAAAACAAGCTAAACTAATCTGTCAATGGATTAAGCTAAATAATCAAAACAAGAAAGAAAAGCAATTTTGTTTTGCAGGGTAGCGCTTTTTACAATATTTACATTCCAAAACAACTTTATAAATCGGGCACATTATTAAATTACAATCAAAAAAGAGTTCAGGTGTTGAATACGGAGGTACAGTGGTCAAGCATAAATACTTGGCCTGAAGTTACACAATAAATAGTGTGTTATTTAAAGGGATAGTTTAATTGACACAGAAATGAATGCTGTGTCATCATTCAGTTGCTCCAAAGCTGACTTTCTTTCCTCTGTTGAACACAAAATAAGACATTTTGAAGTATGTTGGAAACCTGCAACTTTTGACTTTGACATATATTTGTTTCAATGTTTACTTTACAGGATGTTCAACAGAATAAAGAAACTCATTCAGGTTTATAACCACGTGAAGGTAAGTCAATGAGTGAACTATCCCTTTAATAAATCCAAAATAAGAGTTCAGTACATTATTGATGGATACTGATGTCTTTCTTTGGTTTAAGGTATAATTATATTAGATACACGATTCTCACAAATGCTGTCTAGTAAGGACACTCACTAGGGTTTCAGACGCACTGCCTACACTGTAAAAACTAATTAGTTGACTTAAAAAAGGGAGGAAACCCATTGTAACTTGAAACTTTTAAGGTTACTCAACTGAATTTTTATAATTATGTACACTGTTGTTTTCTTAACTTTGAGGCTGTGGGTTTATTCAGATCACATCACTTGTGTAATTTCGCATAACCATTTTGCTATGAATTTTTGTGACATTTTCATCTGCAAAATCTATATACAATTATTATCAGTTAGCTATTTTTTTACGAACATGCTTTCAGATCTAAAAATCAGTCTCTTCTTGCATTTAGGATTGTGTTTGTAAACATATTCCTATATATATATATATATATATATATATATATATATATATATATATATATATATATATATATATATATAGTTAAATTTGTTAATAAATATATAAACATATTAATAAACAACTAGATATTTCAAATAGACGGAAAATCGTCACAACTTTTGCCATATTTTTAATAAAATACATTGAATTTTTATTCACCATTTTTAGCACATTCACATAACATCTGCCTAGTGTGTGTGTGTGTGTGTGTGTGTGTGTGTGTGTGTGTGTGTGTGCATATATACTATATATATATATATTCTTTTTTTACTTCAAATGTTACTTTACATAATATGTCAATGTAATTTCTTACTAGCCTCTAATTTGTTGTTATGTGTAAAATTTACTGTCAAATTTCTGAAAGCAATTTGTTTACAAATCTTCAGTTTTTTAATCATATCTGCATTTTAAACTATACATTTAGTCCTAAAATATTTTAACTTTCTGCATAACTATTTAGTTACATTTTTGACTGTATTATACCATATTATATTATCATAATTAAGGTTTTACAACTACTTTTCTGATATATGGATTTAAAGTTATCACTATCTGGATGTATAAATTTGAGATTTGGATTAATTTAATCAGTTATTTTTCCGCAATTACAATAATAGTTGATTTAAATCTAGATAGTTTTATATCAAAACTTTCTTTTAGGATGAATGGCGAGCATTTGCCACAGTAAGGATTCATCGTGTTGACTGTGGACTCGTGCAGGACTGTGCGCGCGCGCGCGTGTGTCAGATGAGTGGGCTGGTCTTCAGAGAGAGACACTTCACAGCAGTCTGAATCTCACTGCTTCTCAGTCTCTACAGAGGAGAACAGCAGGACAAACACTCAGGATACACTCTAACAACACACACACCAACTTCAGGACGAGGCAAACTCCGCGAGTCTGAAGGAATCTAGCAGAACTTCCCCAACAAACTCCATCTCGCACAAGTTTTGAGACGACACGAACAGCAGATCTAGATTTATCACTTCAGTGAGGACACTTTCACTCTGGAGGGATTTTACCTCAAAACAGCAAGGTAAGGAACTTTAGATGATGCTTTCTTAACTCTTTTAGAGGTTTTAGTTGGGAGATACGTTTGCATGCTCGTTCAGAGATATACCTGGCTTTTTATGCACTTCCCAAATGCTTTCAAGCCTCATGAAAGAGTCGGAAAAAGTCTGCATTGACGGGGAACCGGAGCGGGACTCTCCGCGCGCTTTGAACCTACTGCCAGAACAAGAGCGACGGGCTTTTGCGGTCTGCAAACTCCTGGAAGTTGGAGATTTTCAAACAGCTCCCCGTCAAGCCCAAGCTCGCAGGCTCTTTAATGTCGTCTGGATGTCGGAGGAGGTGTGTGCTGCTCTGCTGGATGGGAGTTTTTTTTTGTGGACATTATTGTGTCGGAGACGCGGTTCCCATGCGCTCCCGTCAATTCATCACAACTCGTCCTCGCCCTCTCGATTGTGCGTCTGTTATTCAGGCTTTCACTGTGTTAAATGTGCTGTATCTGATGAAGGGGATGGCATGTTTAGAGTTTTTTCTTCTTCTTTCTTCCATACATATCTGTTTGGTTGCAACTTCTCCAAAGCGTAGCGCATTAAGCACCTGCGAGATGCGATTTTTGGGGCTGTTTTCTGCGCTGCGAATCAACCGGCCGCTTTTCTGCTCAGAGATGAAGGATTTGACAGGAATAGTTTGTTAATTAACAAGGTTTGCGCTTTTCTTTAGTATAAGTAGTCGGGGGGGTGCTTGATACGTCGTTTATTTCATAGAAATGTTTGGTTTAGTTGACATTTTATAAATGAAAAGGGAAAACAGAAGCATTTCTGGTGAGAAATCCAAGCAACCAGCGATGTAAGGAATTAAATCAGAAATGGACAGTTAACATGCAACACTGGCAAGTATAAGAAATTATAAATCCAGTTATCACAGATTCTATAATAGTTTTAATAACCTTTTAACTTTTTTTGTAGTTTACTTTAATTTCAGTGTTGAATTAATTCTAAAAAAAATTGGAGATAAATCCTTTCGTCTGTAATCTCAAAAAACAAAGTTCAACAAGGAGTTCTGCACATTGAATGGTAGTAAAAATAAACATTTTATTATTTTAGGAGCTAAATAATCATTCATTATGGAATTAGGAAATGTGTTTTTGCACTAATTCTTTGTGCCAAGTTATTGGCCTCTAAATAAAGTATATCAAGTATTAAATTAAAGAAACTCCACATGATATAGAGTTCAGATGCAAAAGCCTTTTCATGCCATCGGAAACGTTCTTCTAAGATATGCATTTTGATGTATGTTCAATTATTTCACTTTAACTTTTGCATCTGAACTCTTCCTACACATCGATTACAGATTACAGTTGCACTGTAGAAGCTCTGTCATGAAAACAAATTCCTCGTATGTGTGAACATACCTGACAATAAAGCTCTTTCTGATTCTGATTCTGATTGCTAAACAGCCCTTTAAAGATGAAAAAGTCCACCACAGCACTGCTTCCCATCAGCTGCGGGGGGATTTTGTCCAGTTTGCATCCTTTACTTTTTCAATTCCAATAGTAAATTGGGCGGATTTATTAGTTTTTTTTTTTGTCTTTAATCTCTCCGATGGGATTGCGAGGATTAGTCTCCTATCAGACACAAATCATGAAGTGGACGGCTGGCTACCTGATGTGGTTCCTGGTGAGAGTGATATTTTTCTCCGGGCTGGGAGAGCCGTAATGAAAGGCAGACTCAGAATGAGGGGAATTTGAATAACTGTATTTAGCGGCGAGGCCAAGCTGCACTGCCTCCCATCCTCTCTCGGAAAGAATGAAACAGGAACAAAAGTCTAAGAACGGGAAGGTCTGTGTTGCATAGCGTATCTAAACCCTTATTTGCATATGAAAACTCGGGCAGCCAAAGAATTCCGCCACTGTTGCAATAGCCGTTTGTGTGTCCGACCGAGTGACAGTCCGATGCGGAGATACAGTCGTCCTCACGCTGGTCTTTGTGGGGTCTGACGTGACTGTGTGTCATGTCCTGTTGTGGAGAACCAGGGATTTAATCGCAGCTTTTCGAACTTCTCGTGACCCCCCTGGTCTTTCATTTCCATATCTGTTTGTTCCCAGAGCTTCTGGGCTTGGGATGGTTCATTCAGTTTCGAGCAATCGTGCAATCCGCGCAGCTCATGTTAGATCGTTTTCCTTCTCGGTAGGTGGAAGATAAATAAACAGCAGAGGCTTCTTTATTTCCATCGCATGCCTGTTTGTGTGATGCATGGCATGGGTGGGGTGAGAGATACAAATTGTCCCTGGAGTCTCCGAGTGAATATCTCCGAGATCTCAGCTTCTTCTGACAAAGACAGCAATGAAGTGCACATCAGTCAGGGGCCTTCCTATTGAATGGTCTGTTTGTGTGGCACTTGGAGAAAGTGGCCCCTACACATTCCCGAACACGCTACTAATTCCCCGAGATAAGGACTTGTATGTGAGGAGGGCAGATAGGGCTTGACTTTATTAATGGCTTGGAGACATTGTTCTCGTACAAATATCTTCAAAGATTTTGCTCAGCAAATGCTGTTCTGGATTTCTGCCAAAGTAAACAAGCAGCGGACAGCCAAGTGTCCACTGTGGAGTGC
>NC_079457.1:47441529-47476529 GCF_903798145.1 Danio aesculapii
CTCGCCACTGAAGTTTAAATGTATTCAAATTTAATGAACTACGTTAAGCACTTCATAGCCAATCATGTAATAGATACATAATTAGCTGTTCTGCCTAGTTTGTAGGCTTTCCCTCTATAGGCTTTGATCCTTAGGTGAGGTTGTTCAGGTGTGTTTAATTAGTGCTGGAGAGAAACTAGTTGGCCACCCTTGATATAATAGATGCTTTTGGGTACAGCTCGGAAGTTTCTCAAGAATCCTGAAGACCTTATTTAGTTGATTTATGTGTGTCTGATTTCCAGTGATACCTAATTTGTGTTTGTTGTTTACTGGAGTCCAGAACTGTTACTCCGTATACTGTAAATCTCCATAAGTGGGGTGCTGGCGAACAGGATAAAGGATTAGTTCACCCAAAAACTAATTAATCCCTCACACTCGTGTTATTTCAATCCCCGTTCAACTTCTGAACACAAATTAAAATATTTTTAGATGAAATCTGATAGCTCCCTCGTCCTCCATAGACAGCAACAGTACAGAGATGTCCAAAGTCCAAAAAGGGGACCAAAACAGTTCATGTGACTTTAGTGGCTCAACTGTAATCATAAGAAGCTCCAAGCATGCTGCGCTGATATGGAAGACAAAGGCAAGCGAAGTAATTTTACACTGTTTTGGCACACAGAAGTGATCTTGTAGCTTTGTATGATAACAGCTGAACCACTGAAGTCGACAATAGGTTTGGTTCCTTTTCTGGACTTTAAACATCTCGGGACTATAGCTGTCTATGGAGGATTTCATCTAAAAGATCTTGTGTTCAGAAGGTCTCAGGGGATTGAAATGACACGAGGGAGAGTAAATAATAACAAAATGTTTATTTTCAGGTGAACTAATGATTTAATTATGATAATCACTAAATCCTGGTCATTCAGGTCCTGAAAGATAAAAAAAAAACATGTAATCTGACCAGCCAGAGTAGTACGTAGAGTTTTTAACTGACTGCATTTTAAATCCAGGATTATTCATTCATTCATTTTCTTTTCGGCTTAGTCCCTTTATTAATCCGGGGTCACCCCAGTGGAATGAACCGCCAACTTATCCAGCACATGTTTTACACAGCGGATGCCCTTCCAGCTGCAACCCATAACTGGAAAACATCCATACACACCCATTCACACACATACACCACGGACAATTGAGCTAACCCAGTTCACCTGCGCATGTCTTTGGACTGTGGGGGAAACCGGAGCACCCCGGAGGAAACCCATGCGAACACGGGGAGAACATGCAAACTCCACACAGAAATGCCAACTGACCCAGCCGAGGCTTGAACCAGCGACCTTCTTGCTGTGAGGCGATCTTGCTACCCACTACGCCACCGTGACACTCAATCTAGGATTGTGAATATTATAAATGCTACTGCACCAACAGGAAACGATACTGGGGTATACAGTGGGAGTTTATCGCGGGAGTTACGTTACGTCACTGATCTCACGAGAAAACGTAAGTATTTTACGTTTTGACAGTTTAGTGGCTAATTCGTACGAATTCGTACGAGTTCAGTCGTACGAAATGGTACGATTTTAAAAAGGAGGCGTGGCACCTAACCCCGCCCCTAAACCCAACCGTCATTGGAGGATGAGCAAATCATACTAAATTGTACGAATTAGATCGTACGAATTCATACGAATTAGCCACTAAATCAAAAAGTTATGAATTGCCGTAAGATTGTGTTGGGATATATAGATATATAAACGTGTTAAGACATGAATTACGGGGTTATTGACACCCTTAATATGGATTAACGCACACACATATACATCGCGGCATCGCAACGTCCCGGCCATAATAACTACTCGCAGAACAGAACAACTCTCGTCATTTACAGGATTGTAAACTTACTTCTGCATTCACGCACAACACTTGTGGCAACAGCTGACAAACCGTGATGAAAACAGTCCGTGAACTATTCCTCGCCAACTTAAGCGTCCGTCTACATGTCTCGCTACACTAGAACTGAAAATCTGTGTGGGTGGGAGAGATTGCGTAGTCACAGAGCCTGGACGCTGATTGGCTCAGGTATCGTGTTCTGGTGTGTGCGGGGTGCGTCATCATAAAGGACAAGAGACAGACGTTAGAATTGCGCTCATCAGCTACAGCCTTTTT
The DNA here is from genome assembly GCF_903798145.1 of Danio aesculapii. Classification (NCBI taxonomy): domain Eukaryota; kingdom Metazoa; phylum Chordata; class Actinopteri; order Cypriniformes; family Danionidae; genus Danio; species Danio aesculapii. The sequence goes on from NC_079457.1 coordinate 47,443,669, forward strand.
TACAAGTATTATAGAATGAAACCAAAGATTCAAGCCTGTTGTCAGAAGCAAACATTCATCGCTGTCAGCAAAAGCTTCATGCGGATAACTGTCCAGCGCAATGTTCTTTATCCTGCAGTCACTGATCCACAAAGCTAAAGCAGACTCCATCTTTAAGGGGGTCGTGCAGAGGATGCGCTGTGCACATGACAGTTGGAAGTAACACACACCAGAGGCGCACATTAGCATGTTATTTACAATTAAATTATTCAGATGATGCGGCAGAAATATAAACAGTGTCCTGAGTCGTAGGTGGGCACCGCAGACAGCCGCCAACTTGCGACACTGGTGTGCGTACCCTGATATAAACCTATATTTACAATTCTAAAATGCATGGCACTGCGTGGTGCGGCGCATCTGGTGTGTCACCCCCTTTACGATGGTCTAGCTGCGGACAGTTACAACATTTTTTGCACCCTTATTGGAACTCACACTGCTAGCGATCGGCGATTTATGTTAATTTGGCAAGCAGAACGCATCCTGTACATGGAGGACATTGATTGACAGGGGTCTACAGCCAATCAGGACACAGAACACGTCAGATTGCACTAAAAAATCTGCGAAACTGCAAGGTGAACCCCGTTTTAGCAAGGGACCACTGTATTCACACCAGGTTTCTCAGCATAGATGGTGTCCAAACTTGGTCCTGGAGGGCCGGTGTCCTGCAGATTTTAGCTCCCACTTGCATCAACACACCTGCAAAGATGTTTCTAAAAAGCCTAGTAAGAGTTTTATTAGCTAGCCCAGGGGTGTCTGATTGGGGTTGGAACTAAACTTTGCAGGACACCGGCCCGAGTTTGGGCACCCCTGGTCTAACCACTTAATAAATCTGCCCTTCAAAATCCAACATTGTCCCCATTGTATTTTACTGTTGAGGTAGGTTTCTTCCCCCCCCTTCTTCAGCTTTCCAACTTGGGCCTGGCTCTCTCTATATATGCATGACAGGGCCATGATGAGCCCATGGGACCAAACTCACAGTTCGGAGGTTTTGGGAAGCGCTGACAGAAGCTGAGGGAAACTCACCCATTCTCCAGTTTCAGGGCGCCGTGCCTCTGCTGAAACCCAATCCGCAATGTTTCCCTTATCTCTGTGGAAATGAAGGCATTTGCACCTCTTCTGCGTTATAGGAGAGTTCACATATGTGACACGGCACTCTATAGGGACGATAGGCTATATGGAAGCAGTGTGCCTGTAAACCTGCAGTCATACATGTTTAAAAAGCAAGCGAGACAGAAGTGACACCCACACATAGGTTAGTGCGGTAATGATGGTCTCCGCTGTTTGTGGCCCGAGCCGAGGCAGTGTGATTGACAGGTGGAAGCTGCTCCGCTGCGGTGTGTGTTTTCACCCTGTCAGTAGCGCTGCTTTTCATGCTGCATACATGTGCTGCTCATCTGTGTGTGTTGTTGTCCTGGCTGAGCCTGTTAGTCGCTGTCTTACCTTGGTGAATTGCATGTTAGCACTTCCTGCGGCGATTAATCCGTCTATTATTTGGCTGATCGGATCATTTAATGATGGCCTGATAGAATTATCTTTTGAAGGGGGGATTTTTTTGAAGGGAATGACATCTCTGTCCCCGATCTCAGGGGATTGTAATGACAGGAGGGAGAGTAATTAATAACAGAATGTTTATTTTCGGGTGAACCAATGATTTAATTAAGATGGTCAGTAAATCCAGGTGATTTAGGACCAGGATTGGACATCCTGTGTCAGGTCCTGAAAGATAAAAAACATCTAATCTGACCAACCAGAGTAGTACATTTTAATTTGCTGCATTTTAAGTGAAGTTTTCAAACTAATTTCGAGAGGAGCACGTGATATGATTGACTGCAGCTGGCCACTCATTTACATTCACTAGTTAGCCAATCAGATTAACCCCAACTCACTATAAGTAGCCTAGCTAGAACTACTCTCTTATCTTCGTTTTCGTTTTACCCCCCATCTACCCCTTCTCCTCCTTTCTTCCTCTTACCACGGGGAGCTCTTGAGAACCACCTGATCGTACTCCCCGCATATGCTCTATGGACCAGGCGGGAGCCCTGGGCTCACCTATCTCCGAGCTCAGGGTTCTCTCCCGGGACAGCATGCCAAACCTGCTAACAGTTGTCAAACAATATCTAAGTGTGAACTCTTGAAATCCAGGATTGTGAATATCACAATTGCTACTGCACCAACAGGACACAATACTGGGGTATACAGTGGTCCCTCGTTTATCGCGGGAGTTACGTTCTAAACATAACCCGCGATAGGCGAAATCCGCAAAGTAGTCAACTGTATTTTTACAATTATTATAAATGTTTTAAGGCTGTAAAACTCCTCAGTGTGTGTTGTTGTCCTGGCTGAGTCTGTTAGTCGCTGTCTTACCTTGGTGAATTTCATGTTAGCACTTCCTGTGGCGATTAATCAGTCTATTATTTGGCTGATCGGATCATTTAATGACGGCCTGATAGAATTATATTTTGAAGGGGGGATTTTTTTTGAAGGGAATGACATCTCTGTCCCCGATCTCAGGGGATTGAAATGACACGAGGGAGAGTAATTAATAACAGAATGTTTATTCTCAGGTGAACCAATGATTTAATTAAGATGGTCAGTAAATCTAGGTCATTTAGGACCAGGATTGGACATCCTGTGTCAGGTCCTGAAAGATAAAAAAAACATCTAATCTGACCAACCAGAGTAGTAAATTTTAATTTGCTGCATTTTAAATCCAGGATTGTGAAAATCATAATTGCTACTGCACCATCAGGACACAATATTGGGGTATACAGTGGTCCCTTGTTTATCGTGGGAGTTACGTTCTAAAAATAACCTTCAATACACGAAATCCGCAAAGTAGTCAGCTGTATTTTTACAATTATTATAGATGTTTTAAGGCTGTAAAACTCCTCAGTGTGTGTTGTTGTCCTGGCTTAGTCTGTTAGTCGCTGTCTTACCTTGGTGAATTGCATGTTAGCACTTCCTGTGGTGATTAATCAGTCTATTAGTTCATTTAATGACGGCCTGCTAGAATTATCTTCTCCAAATTGTCGATCAATCGGTCAGAAGCCTCCCAGTGGGAATTATTTTTGAAGGGAATGACATTTCTGTCCCCAGAGAGATAATTGTAACAAAAGGAAATTGTGTTTTGTCCAGATGTTTCCGAAACACCTGACACGGATTTGTGTTGCGGAATGGTCTTCAATGACTCGTAGATCGTAAAGCGCTAATCAAGGAGGGCGAATGACTTCAATTTAACGAGTTAACTGTTTAAATAGCACCACTGCAATTAAATTTGTTGTCGTTTTACTTGCATGTGAAGTGATTAGAAGCGTTTAAGGATGATCATTCAAACATTACAGCTCGTTGCGTTCAAAGGATTTAAGCTGTTTAACATTATGAACTTGACTCTACGACCTTCCCACAACAGGCTCTCTCCCGAAACCACTTCAAGGCCCAGTTCATCACACATCTCCGATTTGTACACAGTCCATAAGTGATCCAGGACCCAAACAACCCCGTTTTGGTCTCAAAAAAAAAAAAAAAGTTCGGTAAATACAAATGAATGCAGAGAAAAAATAAAAAGGAGCAAAACAAAGTTGACACGATTGTGGCCGACTCTGCCTTCAAATTATCCTCCCCCCAAATTACGATCAGACATTCTCCCCAGCTCTAATTAAACATTAGCTTTTATTTGTTCCAGATGGGGCTTTGTTTTGATGTTTTATTTTAGAAAGAGCACCCTTTCTGCTCTGGGAAATGCAAGTTGTAGAGGAAATCCATGTTCCTGTCGTTCTTTGTATTCTTCTATTGGTTATATACTGAATTTGAGTCTTCTTAAGCCACATTCAAAGAGATACAGGGTTATAATTTCTCTTAATATCAGGTATCTCACCAGTCCCAGACACATTTAGCTCATTTCTTAATTAATTTCAAAGCTCTCAAATGAACTATTTCAAGCCTGAAGTGGATTTAGGGTTGAAATGATTAGTCAACAGATTTCTTGTTGTCAAGTAGTCATTTGTTCACATGACCTAATATTTGAGTGTTTAATATCAGAATTTGACCACTTCACTGTAGAGTGCACTAGAGTGTAATGTAGCCCTCCCAAAATGCAATTGCAGTAGAAGGAAGCATGGCGCCAATTATGATGGACTGCAAACTAATTCAAACTTGTAAGGACTGAGAAAGTTTCACTAAGTGTGATCGCTCCTGATAAATGCTAGGTTGCTTTAACCCAACATCGGGTTCATCCATATTTGACCAAGCATTTTTAGTGCAATTGTACTTTGTGAAACTTTCCCACACCGTACCAATTTGAATTTGTTTGCTGTTTATTTTTCAATTAAATTTACATGACACTTTATATGCCAGTGGATGGGTTAAATTAATAGCAGTCCATATTTGGCGCTATGTTCGGTTAAAACAACCCAGCATTTTTAGAGTGTTCGTTTGGTTAAAAGTTCAGTAAAACAAGTATTTTATCATTATTTTTACTTCGAATATGTATAGCTCAATGTTTTAACTAGTTGCAAATACATTCAAACCTACTGATTGGTCAATTAAATAACCTATGATTAACTGATTAATCATTATTCGATTTAATCAATGATCAAAATCAACAATTGTTGCAGTCTGGACTAGGGTTGTCTCAATACTGGAATTCGATACTTAAATTTTAAGCAAGCCAACAAGTTGCAGCTAAGATTATCTTATAGTGCAGACTACGGTTGTCTTGATACTGGAATACGACACCAATCTGTACTGAATTTAAAAGCGTCCATTTCCCGCGAACATTTGGGCGCTCTGGAGCACGTTCTTAAACAGCGCTGATTTGCCATTGTGTTCACATTCTCAACAGAAATCACTGTGATTGGCCGTGAAGGTCATCAGTTCACCAAACTCACCACTGTTTACTTCGTGTAACCACAGATACAAGGATACTGAGGCGTGTCAAAGTCATGTAGATCAGCTGGTTTGTCTATAAGCTGACATAAGAGCGATCCACTGATGAATCGCAGGTTTAAAACACTCCAGTGTCTCTGTACCTGTGGTTACACGCAGTAAACAGCGGTGAGTTCGGTGAACCAATGACCTTCACGGCCAATCCCAGTCATTTCTGTTGAGCACGTGAACACAATGGCAAATCAGCACTGTTTAAGAACGTGCTCCACAGCGCCCAAACATTCGCGGGAAATGGACGCTTTTAAATTCAGTACAGATTGGTATCGTATTCCAGTATCAAGACAACCGTAGTCTGCACTATAAGATAATCTTAGCTGCAACTTGTTGACTTGCTGCTCCACTGCCTTGCAGACAGTGTTTGTGCACAATATCTATATTATATATATATCCCTATATCTATATCTAACTTTTTGGACGTTTTTTTTGTGAAAACAATCCCCTTTCACATTGATTCATGAAACCAATAAAAAAAATACCAGACTAATAGTTGGCGATGTCAGTAAAGAATTTTGCGACACTTTGCTGTCAAGTAGATAGAATGTAATACAAATGCGCATGCTCTCATAGTTTTCGCAGAATCGCACTTTTGTAGATTACGTGCACACCATACTAGGGTAAGACTTTATTTGATGGTCCCAATTGCACATTTTGTTGACTAAAAGTTGCATTGCAACTACATGCCAATTACTTCTCAGTTGAGTATTAGTAGACTGTCTGCTTAATATCTGCTGATGCTGCTTCTTCAACACATTTAACGGAGTATGAGAAACTTTGCAAGTACGTCAACTTACATTTACCCTAACCCTAACCTAACAGTCTACTTATAAACGAATGAGAATTAGTTGGCATGTAGATGCGATGTAACTTAAATTTCTCAAAAACAAAACACGTTAAAGGGACCATCAAAATAAAGTGATACCGATTACAGTATTGTTTTCAAAAACTTAGGACGAGTTTTCAAAAGCTCATTGTTGAATAAATTGCACAAATGTACGAACATCAAAATGACTTGGGTTTATACCAAAAACATCCCAAAAGTATCCAGCATAAGCATGTCTACATCACTGTATACAAGTGAAACAAGACAAGTGAGTTGCGCAATCAGTGCACCGGAGAAAGCAGGACTCTTGTTAGAAACAGAGAAGAGGAAATGTAACGCATGATAAAAACAGTGCTTTGTGTGCAAATGCAGTTAAGTATATTTTGTGATTGGCCAAAGTGAAAAGCCCAAGCATAGAGGACGGGGGAGTGAGATCGTGGAACTTTAAAAGAAAGGCAAGAGGAAGGAACGTAAACGAGGAAAAACAATGGATGAAAGCGGAGGAGGAGAAAGAGAGAGTACTACATGAGTCTGGCGAATAAAGAGGTCAAGAAAGGCAGGAATAAAGGCAGCAGGAGGGGAGGGATTCCTAGAGAGGTCATTAAGAGGACAAGCACTCGTTTGCTGTTAATGACAGCGGAGTATCAGTCTAATCTGCCATCATTAGCCTGATTATATCAGCGGGGATTGGGATTTGCCTTCAGCTCCAATCAATGGCACCAAATCAATAGAAAGAGGATATCATGTGGACCCAGCAAAGCCAAATTCATCCTAGAGTGTAGTCTAATGCAGGCAGAGTCAGTGCAAGGTCAGCTCTTCCTGACCTCAACAGAGTAGGGGCTTCTGGAAACCCACTGTCCCGCAGAGTTCAGGTCCAACCCTAACGTAACACAAATCAACCAGTAGTCAAGATTAGATTTACTGGTAGCATCTTGGTAAGCTAATCTCTGCTGGACCTTAGTTCTCCAGGAACAACACTGGGCACTTCTGCTCTGGAGGGAACTGATTTTCACCACCAAAATAAGCCTCAATTTGACTTATGATTGGACCCTTTCTGAACAAGATATAACATTGTGTCATTTGTCCTTTGTGCTTTTGAAAAGTTCTGTGTGCTTATCATTCTGATGTTCTCAAAGTTATCCTGTTAACAGGGATCCAGAATGAAAACTCCATTCATTCATTATGCCAGGCCAGTAGAATGCAGTTTGAGTTTGTAAAAACACTACACACTTGCACACATACCGTGCGTTTACACGAGCCTTCAGCATCAACGCTTGACCGAGGGCATGTCTGAAGTTGCAGCGTCAGCCAATGAAATTAGTCTGCAATCGGCTACTGTCTGAGCTGGGGTATTTGCATAAAGCGATCTGATTGGCTCATGCTTCGATTGGCACTTGAAAAGTTGAGGAATTCCCAACTTCTGCAGCGAGCAACGGCGCTGAAGCAGCGCCGACAGATCCACAATTCAGTTCGGCAACGCTTGACGCCACCCATTCAAAGTGAATAAGAAGCGTTGACGCTGACGCCCCATGTGAATGGTGCGATGCACTCCTGTAGTCCATAAATGTTATGTTGGATGTCAAGATTTCACTCATGCCTTTAGCCTGAACACATAATGGCTTGTTTCTATGTGGTTCAGCACAGTACAGTATGTATTTACTTCAGATTCCACTGTTAAAGATACCATGCAAAGCGAACCATGCAATACCACTTTTTTGGCACTGTTTCGTAAAGGTACCTAACACAACAGTATGGTACTAAAGGGTGGAGTATAAGTCGCTGTTAAACTCTGGTTGTTGGCGCCAATAGCCTAGTAGTAAATGTACCAATATATAGCAGAGAAGTGCTTACGGTGACCCGAGTTTGATTCCCGACTCGAGGTCCTTTGTCGATCCTTCCCCTCTCTCTGCTCCCAATGCTCTCCTGTCTGAAATCTCCACTGTACAACCTTCAAATAAGGTTAAAACCCCTAAAAAAATAATTATATAAAAAAATCTGATTGATTTACAGAGAATCGTCATTAGTGGATCAACAAGATAAGCAATGACAACACAGGAAGTGCCTTTTTTGAATGCACAGCCGAAACATGACACTGTTATACAATGACTGTGTGCAGCAATAAACCAACGTTTGCCCGAGCTCAAACAAAGCTTGTTTTCTACTTGTGACAAATAGCCGGACACCAAGTAGAACTGGATCTGCTATATCTCCTCTATGCCGTTTTACGAGGTGTCACTTCTCTCTATTTTAAGTGCGCGTCTACATTTGAAATAATGAAGTATGCAAAAGACGAGATATGTCAACAGGTCGTACATTTTTTTTAAAGAATGATATTGTTTGGAACTTTCTGTCTTACACCACACTGCCAACCTGATTTCACCAAGTAGGACATAAATTAACATCTACGCTGATCCTGGAACAAACCTCCAATCAGCCAATCAGAATTCAGGGATACGTTTGTATTACTGTATGATTATGTTTACGGTTAGGTTTATGCACTTCTACATGATTGGCATTCAGCTATTATCCCCCTCTGATTGGGAATAATTTACAGTCACACTTTATTTTGATGGTCCGTTTATTGAATTTAGGTTACATAGCATCTACACGCCAACTAATTCTCATTAGATTATAAGTAGACTGTTAGGTTTGGGTCAGGGTTGGTGTAAGTTGACATGTACTTGCAAAGTTTCTTATAGTCAGCCTGTTGAATGTCTGTATCAACAGATATTAAGCAGACAGTCTACTAATACTCAAATGGACCATCAAAATAAAGTGTTACCTTATTTACAGTAATGGTTGGGTTTAGGGGTAGGGAATAGGTATGAATTACAATCCAGGATCGCATCGTACTTGGCAAAATCATGACGTGCTACACCACACCTACCAACAAGTGTACTGTTAGCAGTGGAAATGCAAGGTTTGTCAGAAGGACGCTGCGGTCCAACTGGACTTTTCTCCCCACAGAAGCACTCGAATGCGTCAGACCGGAAACACAAGCTCGTGCGACAAGTTTTGCAGTTTGCTGCGGTGCAAAGTATAAGCTTGGTGAACTCTGACCTGCAAAATCGCATCATGTGACTGCGTAAGACCAATCGAAGATCAAAACATAAACTCTTAGTACAGAAATTTGAATTATGGAGTGATCGCTCGCTTGTTTAAATGTCTAATAATCTTGTTTAATCCCGCCCCTTTTCGCAGCATCGTACGACCTCTAGTGTGACCATGGCATGACCCATACCATACTGTTCTGAACAGTTCTACTCAGTGGAAACATGACATAATACACATGTGCCACTGTTTTCATACCAAACATTTAGTAGTTTACACGAATGTGATAACGGTATCCTTCTTTAATTAAGCGAATACATTTATTCAGCTAAATATACTAATAAGATTTTTGTTTTAGCATGACAGATGTAGCAGAGTACTGAGAAAGAGAATCTGTGAATAGTTATAAGCAGGTGTTTAACACCAACCAGACATGGGTATTTTTGTACTGTGAGCTCGAACACTCCACACAGACATTCAAGCAGTGATTAGTGAGGGATTGTGTGTGTGTGTGTGTGTGTGTTTTCACTGAGCACAGCAGATGTATGCATCTGTGAGTGTCTCTGGGAGCCTGGATGTTCTCATGAGTTGCTTGAAAGTTGTTTGCGTGCAGTATCAACCACCGCATACCCGTCCTTTACCCCAGCTGTGCCGCCCCAGAGTTAAAAAGCAGCAGTACTTCAAAGGTGGTCAGTGAAGACATTTATTCGAGTTCTTCGTCCCAAATCTGCTGAAGTTTGGTTTGTTTGTTGTCGTCTGACGGTGCAAACCGATCATTTAACTAAACGAGGAATTCGTTGGCCATAAAACGTCCTCCATTAGAGTTCTTAAATAGGCTACTGATGGTTTAACTGTCCTTGCTCTGCTCTGTCATCGATGTACTGTATTGATTTCTTTGGCTTTCAAGATTACATGAAATCCATACTTGAGATGAATGGCTTTTAGTTCATGTGTGTTAGCCTTATGATTGATGCCTTCATAAATGTCAGCATGTTCCGGAAGTTGCTAAGGCTTTTATTTCAGTAAATGTTGATGTACTTCCAAATGAAACTGAATATTGAGTAGGGGGCGGAGCTTTCTTTTGTGCATCATTTCCTCATAGCAAACTAACGTTAAGAGGGGCTTGTTGAGGATATTGATATACAGTTGCTATAGAAACCCTCAAGTTGATTTCAACAGGACTGCCACTCTAAAGGTGGAATTTGATTGAAGATTACCAAAACAAAACAAAGTTCAGTGGAATAACTTGCAGGGGGGCGTCACAGTGGCACAGTGGATAGCACAATCGCCTCACAGCAAGAAGGTCGCTGTTTCGAGCCTCGGCTGGGTCAGTTGGCATTTCTGTGTGGAGTTTGCATGTTCTCCTCGTGTTGCCGTGGGTTTCCTCCGGGTGCTCCGGTTTCCCCCACAAGTCAAAAGACATGCAGTATTAATGAATTGGGTAAGCTCAATTGTCTGTAGTGTGTGAATGAGTCTTTATGGATGTTTCCCAGTGAAGGGTTGCAGCTGGAAGGGCAACTGCTGCGTAAAACATGTGCTGGATAAGTTGGCGGTTCATTCCGCAGTGGCGACCCCAGATTAATAAAGGAACTAAGCCGAAAAGAAAATAAATGAATGAAATTGCCAGATTAGTTGTTCAAATTAATGCTAATAATGTGCGCTAGCAAAATAAACATAGTAAATTTTGATTTCACTTGGACTTCAGCAGAAGTTTCAGTATTTTTACATTTGTTTGGGAAACACTGACAAAAATACTGATGACTCATCGTGCACTACACATATTTTTGTCCAATCAAATGCTCTCTAGTATGCCCCTCCCCCAATAAGCAACTAATGCACAAAAGAACAAAATCATTGAAACTGGTCTCAGAATGTTTTCAGAAACATAAACAGCCAATCAAATTTGACTTAAGGGCTCGCAAAATTTCGAAATCCCTGGTAGCCGTTTGTGCAAGCACACTTTAGTTTGTGGTAGCCCGAAATAAAAAATTAAGTGGCACAAATAGAAAATATATATATATATATATACATTTGCTTTAATTAAAAAGTTATAAGGGCATTTGTTACAGGCTACGTTATTTTTTCTCTTGTTAAGATGGTGAATTCATTTTTGGTAGCCCAACTGAAAAACATTATAACCCTAGGACGTCAGGCTAGCAGTTTTGCGAGCCCTGGTCTTTAAAAAGCCTAAAATTTAAAGAGCCTAAGCATTTATTGTGTTTTCAAGAGTTCACACTTAGCTGATAATCAATAATGCGTATTTGGCATGCTGTCCCGGGAGAGAGCCCTGAGCTCGTAATATCCTCGAGCCCGGGGATCCCTCCTGTTAAAAGGGCGAGAGGGGAGTTCGAGCTCAGGTAGGTCTCGAGGACTCCCCTGCTTGTCGCCGCATGAGAAGTGTAAACTAGTGTTGTTTTCGGTGGTTTAGTCGATTGGCTATGGTTTATGTTTTTGGACTGTGGGAGGAAACCGGGGGACCCGGGGGAAACCCACGCGAACATGGGGAGAACATGTAAACCAGAGGTTGGACCAGTGGTGTTCTTGCTGTGTGGCAACAGTTCTAGCCACTGGGCCACCGTGTCGCCCTATCGGAAAAAGGGGGAGGAACTCTGAAAGGGGGGGAAGCTTCAAGACGAAGATAACTGGAGTGAAAAACTCTGATTATTTATAATGCTTCCGTAATCATCTAATGGGTCAGTTTACGGAGCTAATGAGGAGCCAGCCGTGTTGATCATAAGCACGTGATCCTCTCGAAATTAGTGTGAAGCCTAATTATCCTTTATATCTGTGATTACCAATGAAATGCCATTCTCTTGTTCAGTAAGTGCTAATGCTTCTCTCTCTGTGTGTGTTTCTCTGCAGGATGACGTGGAGGTGTGGATGTTATGGTTTGGTGTTGCTGGTTTTAGGGGTGATGGGACAGAAACTGCCCACGCGTGATGAAGGCCTCTTTCAGATGCAGATCAGGGATAAAGCTCAGTTTCACGATTCCTCCGTCATGCCAGACGGAGCTGAGATCAGCGGATACTTGTTCAGGGATACACCCAAAAGGTCATTCATCACACATGTAACACATTTCGGTAACTCTTTTCTTAAAGGGGGTGTTCATAAGACACACACCATCGATATGAAGTAGGTTTCATCAAAGTCCCTTTAAGGCAAGTCATTTCACTCGATGGCCATCTTTAAAACGCCTCACAGGCAGTATGTTCGGGCATTCTTTCTGAATGGGGAAACATAAAATTTTCCAAAACTGTTTGCCAAGCTTACAATTAGATTACATATTTGGAGTCACCAATAAAATGAAACAACATCAGTCTCATAAGTTTCATTTCTAAACATTCGAATCAAACAAAATAGTCATATTTTCAGGTCGCCCAAGCTAATGCGCATGAGCACTCGAAAGAAACGAGATCACAACACCGACCTCATTTGTGGCCGTGTTACATATCATCTTCCTCTGGATAATGATCATCTGATCCCGCTGCTCTTCTGAAGTAATTCATTACTTGGATTTGATGGCGAATCTCCTCCAGAAATGACAGCGACTCTTCGTTTACAAGTTTGTGGGTGTTCGAGTAGTTGCTGTCATGTGATGTACGTTTGACAGGACGGACTGAACCTCGCATTCGTTTCACACAGATTACAAAACCAAAGAACTTTTGTTTTCAAGTGTATATGGTTCATTTAAAAGCGCAGATTTCAAGCTTTACGTGGATAACATATTTTTTTACGTGTTTACAAACTTCTTGATTAAGTAAATATTTTTAACATATTAGCACTTGAAATGGGACAAAAACAAAGTACGAGCATTTCTGCAGTGTATGCATTTTAGAATAAAGAAAATAGTATATATTTTGTCATTCATTCATTCTCCTTCGGTTTAGTCCTTTTAATCATCAGGGGTCGCCACAGCAGAATGAACCGCCAACTTATCCAGCATATGTTTTACACTGCGGACGCCCTTTTAGCTGCAACCCAGTACTGGGAAACATCCATACACTACGGCCAATTTCGTTTATTCAATTCCGCTATAGTGCATGTGTTTGGACTGTGAGGGAAGCACCCGGAGGAAACCCACGCCAACACTGGGAGAACATGCAAACTCCACACAGAAATGCCAAATGACCCAGCCTAGGCTCGAACCAGCAACCTTCTTGCTGTGAGGTGACAGTGCTAACCACTGAGCCACCATGTCGCCCCTTTGTCATTCATTCTAAATAATAATTCAGATCAGCAGTACAGTCAGAAACTCCAGACTTCACGTTTAATCTTAATATTTATGTCTATGTGTGGTAAATTGCAGACATTTTTCAATTACGTAAACTAAATTTTACGTTAGAACATCCTGGGACAAGAGGCGTTCGTGTAATCATGTGCACTTGTGTATATTTCTTTGTGAGTGGCAAGAAGAAATATGGAATCTATTATAGCCATAATGCATTAGATGAGGGTAAGACATGCATTATGAATGAGATGCTGGGAACAAGTGTGTGTGTGTCTGTGTTTGATGAATCATTGTTTTGAGTAGCAGGTGCACTTAAATGGACGGATATCAACCAATGTCCATCAAACTGTACCACATGCGAAGTCTTAGCGAAAGCCTACAGGGCTATTTTTCTGCTAGAGATCCTGGATGAATCAATCAGAACATACAGAGAGCACAGATGTTCACACATGCTGAGCTAGCTGCAATTTAAAACACTTTATAGTAACAACAAATCTGCCCGTCCGCGTTTGATGTCCACGCCAGTGATTATAGCGAATCGCTAACGAATAGCGCTGTTCTGGAATATGGCTGATTACATTGAAGCCTAGCATACATCTGTCATGTGGAAGTTGAAAGGTGTTTCTGCTCACAGAAAGTCATCGGTTTAGAATAACACGCTACCATGCTAGTCTTGACAATTCTGCTGTATACATTAGGCAGTGTGTGTACAGTGGGGTTCATGAAATATCTAAACAAACATTTTCTAGAGTGCGCAGTATACATTCATTCAGCCTCCGGCTTAGTCCCTTTATTTATGAGGGGTCACCACAGCTAAATGAACCGCCAACTTATCAAGCATATGTTTTACACAGCGGATGCCCTTCCAGCTGCAACCCAGTACTGGGAAACACCCATACACTCTCACATTCACACACTACGGCCAATTTAGTTTATTCAACTCATCTGTATCGCATGTCTTTGGACTGTGGGAGAAACCGGAGGACCCAGAGGAGACAGCATAGCTTATGTAGCAGCGTTATGTTTGGGGAATATGGTCCTAATTCTGTAGCGGTCTCTGAAAGGCCAGCAATTCTAATTTCAGTACATTGTGTCTTGGGACGGGTTTTAATATATCTCAAGTACTTTTAAAGACGAAACATGACTGGATCAGCTGGCTAAATTAGCAACACCATTATGCACATCCACACTAAAATGGCAGTCTTATACTTAGGTGCTTCTTCAGGCCAATAATCCTAAAGAATAAATCCTTGATTTATAAATGCTTACAGATGGTTAGTTTTCCATAGTCATCAAAACCAAAGAGCACATCTGCTATAAAATATACAATGAGTCACATTTAATTCTTGTGTAGTTTTTAAGTGGTTGTGTAGATTATGGACCTTTATCACATTTCCAGGTTTCTCAGTAACAGAAGTCGTCACAGTTGGTAAACTCAGAGCGCAGTGAATAGAAGAGTACAACAAAGATATTTCTTTACAATCCTATTTGCTCAAATAATAAAAGAAAAACATAAGAAATAAGTATTGAACACGTCACAATTTTTCTTAGAAAACATATTTCTAAAGGTGCCCCTACTGATAAAACCAGCTTAAACCAGCCTAAGGTGGTTGGCTGGTTTTAGCTGGTCTACCAGGTCTACCAGGCTGGTTTTAGAGGGGTTTTGGCCCCTTCCAGGCTTGTTTCCAGCCATTTCCAGCCTGGTCAAGCTGGTTTTTGCTGGTCATCTCCCATCCAGACCAGCTAATACCAAGCTGGAAATGGCTGGAAACCAGCTTGGAAGTGGCCAAAACCCCTCTAAAACCAGCCTGGTACACCAGATAAAACCAGCCAACCAGCCTAGGCTGGTTTAAGCTGGTTTTATCAGTTGGGGCCGTTGGCTTGAAATTTTAAACAGATGTTGGTAACAACAAAAGAAATCAATATCTGCAAAGAAAATAAAACTAATTAGTTTAGAAATTAAGTTCTGTTATAATAAAATGAAATGACACAGGGAAAAGTATTGAACACATGAAGAAAGAGAGGTGTAGTTCGGCGGTGAAAGCCCAGACAGCATCTGAAATCTCTCAGTAGTTCTTCAGCAACCCTCTGCTCTTCCTCAGTGTAAATGAATATCAGCTGCTTCAGTCCAACATCTACATTAGCAGGAGGATGAAGATGAACCCAGGGTGGACATTTCAGCAAGACAATGATTCAAAACTCAGCCAAGGAGACTCTCAGATGCTTTCAGAGAAAGAAAATCAAGCTGTAGAATGGCCCAGCCAATCACCTGACTTGAATCCAATAGAAAATACAAAATTAAGCTCAGATTTGATAGACGAGATCCGCAGAACCAAAATCACACCTGGGCAATGCGTGTGACTTCATTCTCCATATGAGAGGCGTCTTTTAGCTGCCCTCTCCAAAAAAGCCTTTTATATAAAGTATTAAATACGTTTCAGTAGTTCAGTTCAGTCCTTATGTCATTCCATCATTACACATAACTACATACACATAATGATTTGTTTTGTTTTATTTTTATTGTTTGGGTTTTTACCAAAACCTGGTTCAGTTCTTTAGAAATATCATTCCCAGGACCAAAAAAAAAACATGACATATTCAATACTTATTTCCCCCACTGTATGAAAAAATAAGTAATCTGACCTTTTATTTGAAAAACCTTCATACCAGTCTTGTCAAAAGGGTCCATTTTTAGTTGTCAATAGTGCTAACTTGCCTCGCTCTTGCAGGTACTATTTTGTGGTGGAGGAAGACAACACGCCTCTGCTGGTGACAGTGACGCCCTGCGATGCTCCTCTGGAGTGGAGATTGACGTTGCAGGAGCTCCCGGAGGACCGCAGCGGGGAAGG
Organism: Danio aesculapii; assembly: GCF_903798145.1. NCBI lineage: Eukaryota > Metazoa > Chordata > Actinopteri > Cypriniformes > Danionidae > Danio > Danio aesculapii. The sequence continues at coordinate 47,459,600 of NC_079457.1, forward strand.
ATCAGGTAACAAAATCAAATCTCCCGATCAATGTTGCAACTCTGCAGAAATTGAAGCCTCGTTTTCCGTGTAAATGTTCCAACCTATTATTAGAAGAACTGACCCTAGATCTGTGGAACAGCGGAGTGTATTTTATAGTCGTTCAAATAGAGCTTAAGGATTAAAGCAGGCAGTCAGTACATTTACATGGACACCAATACTCTGGGATTAAGACAATACTCTTGAGTAAGAGTCCGCAATGTAAACAGAGATATTTGATGATCTTAAACGGATTAAAGTCATAATTGAACTAAACCGAATTAAGTCATGTGCAGTAGTCCTATTTTAGTGGCATTATTGAAGTGCAGTACAGACATGTAAACACCGCAATCAAACTATTAGCATTTTGTAGTTAATTTTCGCTACATTTTGAGGCAGGACGCACACATGGCTGTGTGTCAGGGATTTGACGACATACAAATAAGAATGGCTTCAAGCAAGAGAGCAGATTTTTGGTGCGAGTGGGTAACAATGCTCTCATCCAGTACCTCTGAGTTTGTCATGGGAGCATGAATGAAAAGTCAGTATATGAAACCCAATGGTATCTGACAGCAGAGGTGGTCTGTTGCTTGAGAATTTATATCCGCCGTCGTCTGTTTGCACACATAGTGTGACGAATTAACTGCAGTTGAACTTGTTAAGAAGAAAACGCCCAAAATCACATATGGTGCCATGATGAACTCGAACTGTTGTTGTGTGAACTAGCGGCGGAAACAGAGGAAACTAGCATTGAATGGTGACGTAATGAGGTTAATCGAACTATGTACTATAACATGTAAAACAGGACTATGAAAGGAACATTCAGAAAGCAACTCATGTAAACACCTTAATCATATTGTTGTCTTATTCAGATTAAGGCAAATTATTTGATTACTGATGTCCATGTAAATAGTCATTGGGATCTCCTTCCATTTACCTCCATAAGATTAAAACTGAAAGGGAGGAACACGTTTCTAAATGAGAAGTGTTTTGATCATTTTGATGAAAGAGGATTAGAAATTCCTTGCTCGGTTTGGAGTAAAATGTTCAATAAACCACGAGGATTGAAGAAAAACACACTCCCAATGGATCTGCTCCAAAACCTAGACTCCCACTGTCAAAGACCCCTTCATATCTAGGATGACCACTGTAATGATAATGTTGAAGCTGTTTTTCTTTAATGACGTCGCTGATGAAAAGTACTGCTGGAGAAGCTAAAGAGTTAGAGTTAGGGTTTGAAGTGGCCAAAAACACTTATAATAAACAAAATGTCATTATACCACGCAGCAATATACATCTAAAATATACATTCATTTATTTTCCTTCGGCCTAGTCCGTAATTAATCTGGGGTCACCACAGCGGAATGAACCGCCAACTATTCTGACATATGTTTTACGCAGTGACTGCCCTTCCAGCTGCAACCCAGTACTGGGAAACACCCATAAATTTATTCACTATGGCCAATTTAGCTCATCCAATTTACCTATACCGCATGTCTTTGGGGGAAACCGGAGGAAACCCACATGAACACGGGGAGAACATGCAAACTCCACACAGAAATCGAACCAGTGACCTTCTTTCTGTGAGGCGACAGTACTAACCACTGGGTCACTGTGCCACCTCATCTAAAATATGCTCATAAAAATTTAAATAAGTAATAAAATAAATAGTTAACCAACTGTCTCATGTAATAGACACCAAGGCAACCCAGTTTGTTGGGCAACAGAGTATTAGTGTTTGCAAGTTCTCAAATTGATTTAGCCAACAACAAAAACAAAGTCCTACAAATGTCCTACAGATGCTCCGTTTGGAAAGTTTGTAGAATAACCTCTTGATTCATCTGAAAAAGCAGCATGGCTGCAGGTAAATATGTGTTTTCTGTGAAGTGCTGTGGAGCATGTCCAGTGTAGGTCACTGTTTTCCAGTGCGGTCAATCATTGGCCCTGGCAGTGTGTGCGTGTCTGCGTCAGTGTGTGTTTTTGAGCATGTGTGAATCTGAGCTCAATGTAACCACACCAGGATGTGTTGATAGACCACACCAGATGTCTACTACATTCAATTTAAGAAAAAAATCATTCATTCATTTTCCTTCAGCTGAGTCCCTTTATTCATCAGGGGTCGCCACAGCGGAATGAACTGGCAACTATTCCAGCATATGTTTTATGCAGTGGATGCTCTTCCAGCTGCAACCCAGCACTGGGAAACACCCATAAACTCTAATTCTCACACACACACACACGCACACTATGACCAATTTAGTTTATTAAAATCCCCTATAGCGCATGTGTTTGGATTGTGGAGGGAAACAGAAGCACCTGGAGGAAACCCACACCAACACGGAAAATGCTAACCGGAAAGTGCTAACCACTGTGTCACCGTGTGAATATCTGAAATCTTAAATCAAGAAGCATTTTCATTTCTTCATTCATTCATTTTACTTCGGTTTAGTTCCTGATTTCATCAGAGGTCACCACAGTGGAATGAACCGCTAACTATTCTGCATTATGTTTTACACAGCGGATGCCCATCCACTGGGTAGAGTCTGTCTGCGGACTGCAAGACAGGGACGTAACACGAAGAGGCCTTAGAGGTGTAACTTGCAGTACTTTAGAGGTGTAACTTGGAAGTTATGGAGACCCACATTTCAAAACTTAGTTGTCGGCAAGATGGCGCTGTACATCAGTTATTAACGTCTACACCCACTCCACACCTAAACCCAACCATCACAGTTATTAACGTATATACAGTACATACTACAACCCTAAACCTAACCATCATAGTTGTTAATGTCTACACCTACCCCAACCATTAACCCAACCATCCCAGTTATTAAAGTCTACACCTTGCCTAACCCTAAACCCAACCATCACAGTTATTAACGTATATACATACTACAACTCTAAACCCAACCATCATAGTTGTTAATGTCTACACCTACCCCAACCATTAACCCAACCATCCCAGTTATTAAAGTCTACACCTTGCCCAACCCTAAACCCAACCATCACAGTTTATAACGTACAGCCGCGAGTTGAGGCTTTCATACTTGACACGCTCGCCATTGTACTGTTATTTGCAACCACAGGGGGGTGACGCCGAGTAGGCTAACTGTCATGACAAAACGGATGAAGAAGTCAGCGTGTGGAGTTGCATGGTGGAGTTGCTAAATGAATGAGGGGGTGGGGGGCATGCAAACTCCACACAAAAATGACTGGCTCAGCCGGGACTCGAACCCACGACCTTCTTTCTGTGAGGCGATTAGTGCTAACCACTGAGCCACTCCGCAATCGAATGGCGTAAGCAAAATATTCTCGTTTTCGGTTTGAAATAAGTGTATTTTACCTAATCCGCTGGCATATTTCTTAAAACAAAACAAATCAATATTTGTTACGTGTCTAGAACATATTTCTTCATTTAAGAATTTTGTAATATTTAAACTCGAAACCAAACAAATACTCCAACTACTATTACACATTCTTAAGATTAGGCTTCATTTTCCTAATGCAAAATACAATTCCTCTTTTAATGTTGTGAAATGTCACCCAGACATGCTTTCAATCACGTAGACGTACAATTCCTCCCACTGTTCCCGTCAACCCTATATATGCAAGCAATGTCTGTGATCGTGGCATATCTTCAAAGCAGAATTCTTGCATGTTCTCCCTGTCAGCTGTATTCCCTTCTTCTTTCCTCACCCTCCTGGTACTTTTCTCATTTCTTCCCTTTCCCCCCCATTTCCCTCTCTTTCTGCATCTCTCGTTTTCCATCTGGACAGGATCCTAAAAAAGAAATCAATAAAGTTCCACAAAACACCCCTGTGTTTCCCTCCAGACACATGGAGCAGTGGCTTTAGTTAAAGTGGGTCTGCCTGTGAGTCTATGAAACCTAATGTAAAGGGCCAGAAGTGTGTATATGTCCTTGTGTGAGTTCACATTAAGACACAAGTGTCTCCCTGCGAGATGACAAGCTTCTCTGATCATCTGACTTTTTGTACCGTAATGACTCCCAGGCCCTGGGTTTCCCTGTTTCTCTCTGTCTGTTGTCCTGGCTGATGAAATGCAGAGACCCCCATCATTCACTGCTGTACTTCTGTCTTTTAGTCAAAGGGTTTAATTTTTTTTTTTAAAAAACACAACATGTAATGATCATCTTGCTTGGACTGACAGCGTGACTTGGCTGCGATTGGGAGATCCTGAAAGACAAATCAGTCACAGCTGATGATGTCTCCATTTAGACTCATATGCATTCAGTCATTTACAATTGCAATAAATCAGACACACACACACTCACTCTGGTGGGCCTGAACCATAGGAAAGAACATTTCAAATGAGATCTCTTCAGCTAATTTGTTTCAAGGCCATAATGCACAGGTCTCAAACTCGATTCCTGGAGGGCCGCAGCTCTGCACAGTTTTGCTCCAAGCCTTATCAAACACAGCTGATCCAACTAATCAAGGTGTTCAAGACTACTAGAGACTATTAAGCAGGTGTAAGTTGGAGGTGGTTGGAGCTAAACTATGCAGAGCTGCCGCCTTCCAGGAATTGGGTTTGAGACCATTGCCATAATGAGAACAAAGAAAAGGAAACAGATGCTATAAGGCAGTGTTTCCCAACCCCGTTCCTGGAGGCACACTAACAGTACATATTTTTGGTGTTTCTCTTATCTGACCCATTAACTTCAGGTTTTGGAGCCTCTTCTAATGTTCTGATGAGTTGATTCAGGTGTGTTTGATGAGGGAAAGGTTGAAAATGTGGACTGTTAGGAACAGGGTTGGGAAACACTGCTATAAGTGAATGAATGAAATCAAAAAATGAGATTTTTGGTTGTTAATCAATGACTTTAAGTTTGAGGTCATCTATATTTACTTATTTAAGGTCCATAAAACTAGTGTTGCATTAAAGGTGTATGTATTTCAAACAGATCTTGCATATCCTGGGAACCGATCCCATGGCCTTGGTGTTGCTAGTTCCCTCTAGCCCAGGGGTCACCAAACTTGTTCCTGAAGGGCTGGTGTCCTGTAGATTTTACCTCCAACCCTAATCAAACACACCTGAACAAGCTAATCAACGTCTTACTAGGTATACTTAAAACATTCAGGCAGGTGTGTTGGGGCAAGTTGGAGCTAAACCCTGGAGGGACACCGGCCCTCCAGGACCGAGATTGGTGACTCCTGCTCTAGCCACTTATTAAGCTAATTAAATAATTCAGGATATTCATACATAAATGAGAACTCAATTTTGTCTCCTGAGTATTGACAGAGCAACTTTTGTGTGATAAACGTTTTCTCTAGATGATCGCAGGACTACCTTATGAATAAAATGCAAACAGAGACATGGAACTTGTTTTCGCTCTTATTTTTTTTACAGTTTTACAGCAGTAACAGTAAATATATACTCACACACAAGCCTTTTCCCATGTTTGTGGAATATATCCACTGGGAGCCAGTCTTTGAGTGCAACTCGTGTTCATTTAGCTCTCTGGTTGACAAACATAATATTATGTTTTCTCGCCCAGCCGAACGGGAGAGGGATTGGAAAGGAGCTCAAGCAAGAGTGGAGCCACAAGGCGTCTCTGTGTAGCTTAGAGTTCTTGAGAAAAGCAAAGTGAAAGTCGCCCTCTGATGTGCAGGGTTGTTTGGATACAAAACACAGCCGGCAGCAGACCATGGTCGAGCGGTCCATGAGGGCAGGTAGTTCTCAGTGACCTCACCAGGATTAACACATTAAACGATGCTCTTTCCGTTAAGATTGCTGCTTCTTTTTCCAGTGGTGCTAATTGGGGTGCAGGGAGGAAGTGGAAAGTAAACATCAAGATGAGAGGATTTGGAGTGTTGAGGGAAATGCGCCATTATGTGGCAGTTAACATCAAATGTCCCAGTCACTGATGTTCAGAGAGAGCTTAAATGTGTACATCCATTTGTTCGACAGTTTATGTGGCTTGTGTTTGTGTGTGGTTTAAACAAGTCATCATTCAAAATGTGCATCCCCAAATAGCATCGTGCAGTTGTACCCCAACAGAATGGGCCTTGGTTTTTGATGATTGTGGTGTGTTCTGTGGGAAAACTCATTTCCCGTTTTGTCTTTTGATCCTCTGTGCTTGTTTCCCAATGTATAACTTTGTGAATGTTTGTGTGTTATCTGTGTCTTAGGTGAGCCAGAACCACTGGAACAGCAGAAACAGCAGGTCACGGCAAGCGAGGGTACCGAACTCTTTACCTACAAAGGAAATGATGTTGAATCATTCATCTCCTCCAGCTCCCCTTCAGGCTTGTACCAGCTGGAAATCATCTCCACCGAAAAGGACAGCAACTTCAAGATTTATTCTACCACAACACCCGAGTCCGATCAGCCATACCCTGAGCTGCCATACGACCCCAGGGTGGATGTTACCGCATTGGGTCGTACTACTGTTACACTAGCCTGGAAGCCTACTCCTACTGGCTCCGTTATGGGCCAGCCGATCCAGTACTGTGTGGTTATTAACAAGGAGCACAACTTCAAGAGCTTATGCGCAGCGGAGGCCAAGATGAGCCTGGATGATGCCTTCATGATAGCTCCAAAACCCGGCCGGGACTTCAGCCCCTTTGACTTTGCTCATTTTGGTTTTGTCCCATCTGAGAATGATTTCCATAAAGATCGTTTCCTCACCACCAACAGAGCTCTGAGCAACAAGATGAGTCGCACATATATCCCCAAGCCCAAAGTGGCCGACATACAGAAGATCTGCATAGGCAACAAGAATATTTTTACCATAACGGACCTAAAGCCAGACACACAATATTACTTTGACGTGTTCGCTGTCAACACTGGTACCAACATGAGTACTGCGTATGTGGGCACTTTTGCTCGCACCAAGGAAGAGGCCAAGCAGAAAACCGTGGAGCTCAAGGATGGCAAAGTAACTGATGTCTTCATTAAGAGAAAGGGAAGTAAATTCCTCCGCTTTGCACCGGTTTCCTCTCATCAACGGGTCACACTGTTTGTGCATGCTTGTCTGGATGCAGTGCAAGTACAGGTACGGCGAGATGGGAAGCTTGTTCTCTCTCAGAATGTGGAAGGCGTCCGTCAGTTCCAGCTCCGCGGAAAGCCAAAAGCCAAGTACCTGATTCGTTTTCGTGGGTCCCGCAAAGGTGCCTCCACATTGAAAGTCCTGGCCAGTACACGTGCCGGAGGAAAGCAACCATTCCCTGCTCTGCCAGAGGATACCCGTATCAAAGCTTTTGATAAGTTGCGCACCTGTTCTTCAGTCACCGTGGCTTGGCTTGGCACACAGGAGCGCAACAAGTACTGTGTGTACAGACGGGAAGTTTCAGAAAGTTTCGGCGAAGAGCATCGGCGCCGTGAGCAGAACCAGTGCTCTGGACCAGAGAGTCGTCGCAAGTTTGAGAAAGTGCTTTGCAAGTACTTCTACAGCGCCAACCTGCAAAAGGCTGTCACAACGGAGACCATAACAGGCCTTGAGGCGGGAAAGAGCTACCTCCTGGATGTTTATGTGGTAGGACACAGCGGCCACTCAGTCAAGTACCAGAGCAAACTGGTGAAAACAAGGAAGTACTGTTAAAATAAACAGAGACTCTGCACAGACTCTGCACAGAAGTAAATATATTATATATATAATGAGAAAAAAGAAGTTTATTTAACTCGAAGTGATATTCTACTAAGGAGAGTTTTGCAGACTGACTACTTGCGCACAATGCTAATGCTAATGCTGCATGTGTCGCAGTTACCGAACTGCCTGTAGAGTGAGATATCAACCTCTGTATTTATGTTTACATTACCGAGTCGAGTCTGGCGCTCTCAGGCGACCTTAGGCACCTGAAGGTTTGTTCTCAGGGGGTGCCATCGCTGTTGCTACGCAAAGAGTCCCTGTACTGCATCCTCACAGCCATGGAAATGGGAGTTTGGAGGAGTTGCAGTTCTCTGTTAGCCACTGCATGCACCATTTGTCTGCCTTATATGTCTATGTTCTGTTTGTTCGTTTGTTTCTGTTTTTACGCCAGCCATCGCAGAGGTAGCACCACGACTTCTTCTCTCCGCTCTCCTGCCCTGTATTAAAAACATGGTTTAGAAGACTTTTTAAATTATTTCATACTCCTTAATGTTTTATTTTTTTAACAGTTTTTTTTTTGTTATTGACAACATTTATTAGTGTTAAAAATGTGTTTTAAATCTATATGAAAGTTGTTGAAGCGTTTCCCCACTGTCAGTTTGTGTGTGTATAATCTCAGTTTGTGAATCTGGTGTGTGTAAATGTGTCTCATCTTTGTGTCACATGTACAGATTTTCTCTGCCAATATCCATGTACATAAAACACTAAATATAGACATCTGTAATCCCAGGGATTCTGTGTTTCTCTGCCAGAACAGCATATTGTATATGCTGGGGAAAAAAACCCACTCGAATGAATGAGTAAAGGTGTATGTTCATTCATTCATTCTTTCAATTTCCTTTGACTTAGTCCCTTTATTCATCAGGGGTTGCCACAACTGAATGAACCGCCAACTTATCCAGCATATGTGTTACACAGCGGATGCCCTTCCACCTGCAACCCAGTTCTGGGAAACATCCATACACACTCATTCACACACATACACTACAGTCAATTTAGTTTATTCAGTTCACCTGTACCACATGTGTTTTGACTGTGGGGGGAACCGGAGCACCCAGAGGAAACACTTGCAAACACAGGGAAAACATGCAAACTCCACACAGAAATGCCAACTGACCCAGCCAGGACTCAAACTAGCGACCTTCTTGCTGTAAAGCAACAGTGCTAACCACTGAGTCACCATGTTGCCCCTAAAGGTGTGTGTTGAGCCAGTATATAATATGATAATTTATAGACTTGCAAAGTAAGCTGAATAGTGGCTTTGCTTACAAACAACAATCAGTTAAAACTAATACAACTACTACGTTACATAAACATATTTTCACAATAAGTATAGATTTCTATTATCTGTATCATTCCTCATTCATTCATTTTCCTTCAGCTTAGTGCCTTATTTATCTGGGGTCGCCACCATGGAATGAACCACCAACTATTCCAGCATATGTTTTACGCAGTGGATGCCTTTACAGCCACAGCCCAGTAATGGGGAATGATCTGTATCACCGTTTCTGTATTTCACAGACACTTGTACAAACATGTATTGTCAAAAAAACTTGTGCACAATGCTTAAATTTGAGCATTCTTCTCCCCGTCTGTCCCAACCCAAGTTCATTCTAATTACGTACCCCTATATACATTTCTGGAGAGTGCCAAATACGTCCCAGGAGCTACATTTTTTAGAGGTTTTTTTTTTGCGAATCCACCAGAGGCTTCTATGTACACGTCAAATAGCTCTTACGAGTGCCATTCATGCCTGCTGTACGAACGTAAATCCACCAGAGGCTGCTGTCGACTGACTTGACTAACTGACTGACCAATCGACCAATCCCCTATCTTCTCTAAACTCAACCAATAGAGTTTTTAAAAGCACCAATTGACCCAATCACCCCGTTCCCTAAACCCAACCATGATGTTTTAAAAAAGCAATCCTGAAAAAGAAAAGTTCTTATGGCAGCCTGATTTTTACCACGTTTTCAGATTTTACCACATTCTCACCCTGTTATTTACTTGTTCATTTTATGGTTTTTGTTTCACCTGCTTTCTGAAACCGTTCTTCACCAGACTCAAAACCCATTGTCATGATCAACTTCGTCTCAAGTCCGCTGACTTACGTGTTGAGCTACCGGACAAACTGGTAACAGCAGAAAAGCCTTCCACATGGAGGTAGCGGTCAGCTGGTAATCGAGAAAAGGAACGGCATCAAAGGAACGCCCTGTAGCGTTCATTTTAAAGGTGAAATGCAGCCATACTTAGCTCTGGCTACATAATTAGCAATCTTTATAAATTTTTAAAAGGCTACGTTTTCAGAAAGAGCCCATGTTGGTTTGTCCAGTGTTTTCTTCTGAGGTTTTGCAGCATGTCAATCTCTACAGACATGGCACAACCTCACCTGTCTTAAATTAGCCCTATTGCTGCCCTGGAATAATGATGGAGTACGCTGGGAATGGTGTGGGGATGAATTGGGAATGCCTGAGGCAATAGTTTGGGAATGCCATGGATGGCCCTATACAGAGGGGCTAACAAGAACAGTCACCAGGGACTATAAGTGTGTGGAAAGCGCACAGAAAAAAGGCTCAGTTGAAGAGTGAATGTGTTTTTAATAAAAACCAAAAATCCCTGGATCCCAAGACAATCAAAAGAAGAAGTGGCCAACACATTCAGATTTTCTTTCCTTTCCTAGTCCAATCCAGTAATGAGTGTTCTTGGCCTTACTCTCTAACATCTACATAGTCATTTGTTCACTAGAGAGAATTCAAAGCTAAAACCTTATAAACGTGTATATGACTCAATTATAAAACTTCATTTATACCAAATAGCAATGTAGCATTTTGCTAAAACACACCAGAAACAAAGGCTAAACTTAGCACAACATAGTATTCTTTCTATTTATTAAATATGCCTCCTATAAATTTCGCCTAGTATGCAAAATCACATGAATGTTTAGCCCTAAAGTGTACAATTCTACTCCAGGAGCAACATTCTCCTACAAAGTTTGCATCTGAACACCTCCAACACACTTTCCTAGAAGTTGGTTGTAATTCTGAAGGTCTTGATTATCTAGTTCAGTGGTGCTCAACCCTGTTCCTGGACATCTACTATCCTGATTTCAGCTCCAACCCTGATCAAACACACCTGCACTAATTAATTAGGACCTGAAGCAGCACTTGATAATTACAGGCAGGTGTGCTTGATTTGGGTTGGAGCTGAAATCTGCAGGAAGGTAGATCTCCAGGAACATGGTTGAGCACCCCTGATCTAGTTCCAGTGGGTTTAATTGGGGTGGGAGCTAATATGTGGGACAGTGACTCTCCCGGAACAGATTGAGACACCCTTCCTTAGTCAATTTATTGTGTGTTATACATGCATAAAGTTTGTTGTACAACCAGCCTGATCTCACGAGAAAACCTAAGTATTTTACGTTTTGTCAGTTTAGTGGCTAATTCTTTCGAATTCGAGTTCAGTCGTACGAAATTGTACGATTTTAAAAAGGAGGCGTGGCATCTAATCCCACCCCTAAACCCAACAGTCATTGGTGTATGAGCAAATCGTACTACATTGCACGAATTAGATCGTACGAATTCATACGAATTAGCCACTAAATCAAAACGTTACGAATTGGCGTGAGATTGTGTTGGTACAACCCATACCATGACAGTAGTGCACTTACAGTACAAACCTGACCCTAGATGCAGATCATTTATGCTAATGCAACTTGTATTTGCATTATGAGTTGCAATGCAACATTTCAAACCACAATAACGTGCAGGATCAGGTAATGTGCATTCATAACATTGTTACTTTTTTCTTCTATATTGAATAAAATATGTGAACGCATGTTCCAGATGTTGTGAGGCATCAAGTCCTCCATCGAAATCTGGTCTCCATTAGGGCCCTAACTGATCCTTTTGGATCAAAAACATTTAAAAGGTACTCTGTTTAATGCATGAATACAGTTTTTGCAAAATCAGATTCTGTACCATTCGAACCACATGATGACCAGTAACGTCTGTTTTAGTTAGCTAGTGTATCTGTACATATATCAAATTAGCATGAGAGCTGCAACAGCTTTTATCTATTTGGTTTGTGTCTGTTAAGTTATAGCACTAGCCAGTATATACATATTTTAAAGGAAGGTCTGTTTAGCAGGAGACTGACTTCGTTATGTATATAACATTGGTTCCCTGAAGGAGAAAAAGAAAATTGTCGGAAGAAGAATGTCTAAATTGACTAGGTAATGTCTCATTTTCAAAACTCAAACTGAAAGAAACCAATTTTGAGGGTCTTACCCGATTTCTCCAGCATTCTTATTTACCATGGTGAAACCTTAATTGTATTGCTTACATATTGTCATTGAGTAAATACAAGTCAAGATTGTTATACTATGGAACAGGACTTATGTTTGTCTTTCAAACTTTTATTTTGCACCCCCACCCCACTCACATATATAGTTTTTACACCAGGGGTTACCAACCCTGCTCCTGGAGATCAACCTTCCTGCAGATTTCAGTTGTAACCCATATCAAACAAACCAGCCTGTAATTAGCAAGTGCTGTTCAGGTCCTAATTAACTGGTTCAAGTGTGTTTGATAAGGGTAGGAGCTAAACTCTGCATGAAGGAAGAAGGAAGCGCCCCTGCTTTAAACAAACACTCACTCCATTTACCCCAACAGTCTCAAACTCAATTCCTGGAGGGCCGCAGCTCTGCATAGTTTAGCTCCAACCACCTCCAACTCACACCTGCTTAATAGTCTCTAGTAGTCTTGAACACCTTGATTAGTTGGATCAGCTGTGTTTGATTAGGGTTGGAGCAAAACTGTGCAGAGCTGCGGCCCTCCAGGAATTGAGTTTGAGACCTATGATATACCTTGTTGTGTCCTCTATTCTGGAAATCCTAAGTTGCTAAAGTTGGCCGGCAACACTCACTCTGATAGATGATAACAGCACTATCAAAACAGGTATTCTCTCTGTAAAAGCAGTTCACATTGATGTCGTAAAAGAGGAAAATACACAAATACATAGAATAATAGTCTTGTGCTGGTTGACTACTCTCCAGGGGCTGTAAAAGGAGAAAGAGGTGGTTCTTAGAGTGAAGAGTGAGGAGTATTCAACCAGAGAAAACAGTAAATGAAATAAATATAGAGGAATGGAAGCCACATCTCAGGGTGACGGGTTTCAGCTTTTAGCGCTGAACTTCAGCTCTTATCTGATTTTTGGCATGCATGTGTCTGTGCATGCATGTATAAGCGTCCCAGTTCCTTAGAAGTCACTGACACTTTTGAAGACAGTTTGTGAAGGAAGGACTCTGAAGTAACTCTTTCACACACACACACATATTCACTCAGCATCCACATACAAACTCCGTTTATGACACTTGTGTGTGAAGGTGTTTGTAGAACAGAAATGCTGGTACTATCAAAAGATCTCACAAACCACAGTCCTGGCAGTTACTCTGAAGTAGAATCATCTGCACCCAAAACTCACACACATGGATCAAAAATCTGCATCAAAAAACCTATGGCAAGTGTGGTCCAAACAGGTTTATGATCATGAAGAAATAATGGGAATAATAAACAGTATTAGTTTAAAAAAATAGTTTACAGAAGGCTTCCCAAGTTCTCTTTTTATAAGTAAGAGTTAGGGAGGTTCCTAATGACCTAATGGCCATGCAGTCTCAGTAACTGGGTACTATAAATAATCTTTCAAGGTAAGTTTTTATAGATAGCTAACTTATAAAAATGGAGGTTCCAGCTGCCATCTCCATCTTAAAATTAGTCCCAATTTTTTTTTAAATCAAGTCAAACCTTTACGTCAGCTAAGCAGAAGTAATGGATAGATCGGTCCATTGACTGGAGGTGAGGATACTAACAAGACACTAAAGTTAGCTGACTATTCACCTAATTCTTCACGTACGAGCGGGCGCAGCCATTGGACTCTTTTTGGCTTGAGACTTCCGGTCTCATTCACTTCCATTCATTTTTAGACGTTAAAAACAGCTCGGTTTGCTGCTTGATGTTGCAAACTGACGTTTTCTTATTATATTATTCTACTTTGTCTGTATAGTCATGAAAACACTTGCGTGTAGAGCCAGTAGTTTGACCGTTTTCTGCCGTTTATTATTTCTAGTCACTTCTCCCATAGGCAGCTGTGTTGGAAGTTCTAAAACAATCGCAAAAATGAGCGCACTTCCGCATTGAAGAATAAGGTCAATAGGGTAGTCTGGCTAGGGGAGTGAGGTTTACGTCTACAGCTCTCACTATGTGGTAACCTCAGTTACACTCACCCCCTTAAACCTCACTACCATCCTGGTTACTTTACCAATGCATCCTCCCTAGTTTCACTCATCCTGCTCAGAGTGGGATTTAGACCTATGTTTCTGGTATGGGAAGCTGGCACACTCACAACACTACAAGCATAAATTACTAGTGTGCTTCTGAAGGCTGGGTAAACTTACTTGCACAGCTCTCACTAGCTGTCCTCCATTCCCCTCAGCCATTAAACCTCACTCCCATCTGGGTCATGGCACCAGTGTAGACCCATTTTGTGCAACTCACTCCACTCAGAGCAGGATTTGAATCCATGTGTTTTGGTACAGTTAGGCCTTTGAAATAAGGTTTACCTGCACAGATCTTCAAAAGTCTTCAACTTTGAACCCAATCTAGTGACCAGTATGGCGACCTGATGAACGTATTATGAGACATCAAAAACTTTATACATAGCTGCAGTATGTCGGTAACCTTATGTTGCAACTCAAGAATCGCCTAAATAGTTCTGGATAAGGACAACGTTATTTGCTGAACCCAAGAGCCTTAAAAGGATCTTTATTTGCAAGAGTTTACACAAGGTATAATTATCTCTGTCTGAATAAAGTGAGCAAAAATGAATAAAATGGAAATGGTTTTGTTACGCCCTCATAAAGGGTGGTCTGCTGTCTGTGTTGTCCTTCATCAGATGTCTGTTGTTAGTGGCAGTCATTTTCTCACGCTTTATCTTCACTATAATCTTTCTGTCTCTTAGGACTATTTCTATACCCACCCTCTCATAGTCTCCCTCTATCAACGCTTTCTATCCTGGTGGCCCTCAACAAGCAGCGGGGGCTTGACAAAGTAAAACACAGTGTATATAGTAACGTCAGCAGTGCAGGACAGGCCAGAAACAGCAATCGCTGGGATGTTGGAGAGACCGAGGGTTGGTTTGGAGGGAGGTTTGGATGATGGCGACACCTCAAGTTTGAGGAGATCTCTCAGTATCAAGTTTTCAGAAGTGTTTCTGACATATGGTAAAACGCTGGGGAAAATCCTCCATGAAGGTGGTTGTGTGGACTGCCAAAATGAGGTTTGTCTGCAGAGAAAATATTTGCACAATGAAATAGAGACCCCGAGGAGTGAGAGAGAAAGAGAGAGCTCTTCTTGATGGTACTGAAAGATGTGTACTTCTCTTTAAATCCGGTACTAGCCTTAGTCTGTCTGAAAGAGATTCATAAAGAGAGGGAATTACTTCAGTCAGGGTCATTTAGTCACAGGTACAATGAATTGATGTGGATCTACTACTGGGTCACCAAAAAGTTCATATCAAAAAGCGTTTGATTTAGTTCTTTAGTTCAGATGTGTGTGTGTGTTTGGGTTGTGTGTGGTCAGCATTTGTCTGTGATCAGTGACTCTTGCTGAGAGAGTAAAAGTTGATGCTCAAGTCTCTGTGTGTGTGTGTAGGGTCAGGCCAAGGGTCATTGAGTCCTAATTGACACAACTCGCCATCCTCACAGTCCTCACTGCAGGCACACAGACAGCAGGGGTTGGTGGGGTCCCAGGGGTCAGTGGGGGTCAGGGGATTGAAGAAGACGGGCCACACAGAGATCATTCTCACAGCTTCTGTCACTCTGAATACTCTTCAAAATTCAGTAGCCTCTTAAAGATCTTGTGAAATGTTCTGAAAAGCTCACTTCTCTTCCCTTTGTTGATGCATTTCCTATTGAAATTCTTATTCCCAATTGGAATTCGGGGGTGGGACACATCGATGAGCTTTTCAGATCTTCATATTAGACTGTGCAAAACAGTGTTTCCATTCACTTCCATTCATATGAAAATACTTTAAAAATGTGTTGATCTGATTTAAACAGAACAAAGGAGAGGAAGATGACAAGAGAAGGATTTGGAATTTGATAGGAACTGACTGGTTAGTGTCACCCCTGCTGGTAGATGCAGTAAATACACAATATGACAATAAACTATATTCATGCAATCGGGAAATTAGTTTTTAACAATAACTGATAGAGATTTAAAAACAGACCTGTTAGGAGCGGGCGACGCGGTGGCGCGGTGGCGCAATGGGTAGCGCTGTTGCCTCACAGCAAGAAGGTCACTGGTTGAGCCTCGGCTGGGTCAGTTGGCGTTTCTCTATGGAGTTTGCATGTTCTCCCCGTGTTCCTGTGGGTTTCCTCCGGGTGCTCCAAGTCCAAAGACATGCGGTATAGGTGAATTGGGTAAGCTAAATTCTCCGTAGTGCATGTGTGTGAATGAGAGTGTATGTGTGTGTTTTCCAGTGATGGGTTGCAGCTGGAAGGGCACCCACTGCGTAAAACATATGCTGGATAAGTTGGTGGTTCATTCCGCTGTGGCGACCCCAGATTAATAAAGGGACTAAGCCGAAAACAAACTGAATGAATGAATGTTGGGAGCTCTGAGGTTATTAGTCGATTGTATATGTTTGTGTTGAACCCATCTGTTCACATTAATTCAATTAATTTTTTAAATAACGTGAAATTCCTTCCATCAGAGAATTCCAGCAAGCAAAGTGCACCAAAGAAAATCTTAAGCTTCACGCACTTCCATAAAGCACATCGAATGACACAATCAAATGCGAACTGGGAGTGTTTCCATCAATTTGTTAAAGAGGCCAACTGTAGTATTGGTTACCTAGCAACCAACAGTTAACAAGGCAAGAATAAAGGAGACAGGCTTTTAAAAAGAGGGCTGGGATCAAAATCTAATTTGAATTTAAAGTGACAGTCACCAAAACGTCACAATTTGGATTGAAGTTTTTGACGTTTTGCGTTTTTTGAGCTGAATCTTCACATCTACAAACCTCAGAGTCTTATTTAATGTCTTGTAAAAAGGGGCATAATAGGTAGGTCCCCTTTAAAATGAAACATTTCCACCAAATACAATGCTAAAGAAGCACTTTTGCATACTGGCATTGTTGGTATTAGGGGACCTTGTTACCCAAGTGAATCATTAATAAGATCATTACAAATGTGATAGAAGTATTATATTGCTCAGGATCGTTATATAAAGTTATTTGTATTGTAAG
>NC_079457.1:47484029-47521529 GCF_903798145.1 Danio aesculapii
ACAATAAACTTCCTGTGAATATTTAATGTATTTTTTTTTTCATACGGTTTCTTTTACATCATCGATGTTGTAATGTTATTAAAATATAATCAGTTACATAGACTTCAGCTTTTATTTAGTTGTTCAAGCGTAACACGAGATGAAAAGCCGTTTACATGCCTGCGCCCTCAGACTCAGCAGGCGAGCGCTGAAACTCCATTAAAAATACTAGGGTAAAATACATATTCATATTTTAAAGACATGGTGCGGAAAAATGTAATTTAATGCAGTGCATCTTGTCCAGTCCGAGACCCACCTAATAGCGGATATCAATCAGGCAGTGACAATTACTGATTTGTAAAAAATCCAATCTTAAACGCGCCGATTTTGTTACGGCTAACAGTTCACCAGAAGCGCTTGACCCAGGATACTGAAAATTAAAAGTCCTCAGCATATCCCCTAAACTCTATGTGTAAGAATTTTATTTAAATATGGCTAAAACTTTGAAAATTTTAAGTATTTTTCAGCAAGAGGAAGTGACATCGTTGTCTGTTTTTTTACACAGTTGTGGGAGATAATTCCACGAAATCTAACAGCCAACCATGGTATGGTAACAGAATTGACACAAGAAGATTTTTAAACAATTTAATGGTGTAGAATTAGAAAAATTACAATTTAGAGCTGTTATAAATACACAATCAGCGCCAAAAGAGTTGATTTTGATAACACAATGATGGAGAAAAATATTCATTCATTCATTTTCCTTCAGCTTAGTGCCTTATTTATCAGAGGTCGCCAGAAGGCTAACAAGGCGGAATAGCGCTATTTACTGATGTTTTGTTGTTATAAATATAAATCTACATTATCGATGCTGTAAAAGGACCCTTATGAAACTGAAAATAGTCAAATCAAGCTTTCACCAGAAGATTTCAGTTGCTGAACAACACTTCTGTGCATTTAGCCCATTTATAACAACACAATCTACATCAGCTTTGCGCGACTGAAATAGTTAACACAGAACATTAGCTGTCTAACAGAAATACTTCATCCATGGTGTCGTCCTTCCTCCAGCCTGCAAAACTAACTCCAATATTGATTCAGGAGTTGAAATGGTTTTGATTCAGCATTTGTTTTTAGCGCTGTCACTCTCTCATGAACACATGAACGTGACGCGCATACACGTGCAAACGGCGGATCTGCGTGAACAGGAATGCGCAGATGTACATTTGTTGACAGACCTGACAAATTTTAATTGGATAAACTTTTTTTGTCTCATGCCTTACCCAGAATATAAAGAGTTTCTGAAGACAATCACCTACTGCACCTTTAATCATGCCTGTCACTATTATGAATGTCTGTTAGTTATTTAATGGTTCATTTCGCACACATCACTTCCAATGTAAGCCAAATACATCATTTAAAGCAGGGGTCACCAAACTTGTTCCTGGAGGGCCGGTGTCCTGCAGATTTTAGCTCCAACTCTAATCAAACACACCTGAACAAGCTAATCAAGGTCTTACCAGGAATCTTTGAAACAGCAGGCAGGTGTGTTGAGGCAAGTTAGAGCTAAACCCTGCAGGGACACCGGCCCTCCTGGACTGAGATTGGTGACCCCTGATTTAAAGATGGAGTATTTTTCACCCACACACGCAAGCAAACAATCAAACACACACAAGGACACAAACGCACAGATGGGTTTTTGTGTCTTCAGAGCCACACAAGCAAACAAACATGCACACACACAGAGACCCACACACACTTACTTTCTCTCTGTCTCCACAGGGTGAGAAGTTTGGTCCGTTCGCCGGTGAGAAGCGGATGCTGGGTGATTTGGATGAAAGCATGGACCCGCGGCTGATGTGGGAGGTGGGTGACCATAGACTCAACAATCCTGCCAGCGCTCTACCCAGGATGGTTTGCAGTGTGTGTCGGCACAACGCTTTTGTTTCTGTCTCAGTTCAAAGGCAGCTCATAACTCAAATATTTTACAGCGCTAGATGCTAGTGTTTACCTCGACTGATGTATGATTTTACAACATTTAGGCTTTCCTGAAGACACTGTGAAGGGTTGCTCATACCAAACAAACAAACAATCATTGGTTTTTAAAGAAACCAGATCTTAAAGGTCCCATGATGTGCTTTTAAAATGTGCATTATTTTTTATTCGATGTTTGCCGATGTCAGCTGAAACTTGATGAGAAGGCGGGACATATAATAGCCCCTCCCCTTAATAAGAAAACAGCCAATAGCGTTTTGTTTTTATCACAGCTCTGCCAGTGAGAGTGGTTGAGCTCAAGCGCATCTAATGAAAAGCAAATGAGAAGAAGGAGGCAGGGCCTGTCGGATACAAGAGAGCATTTGATTGGTCAGAAGATTTGAAGAGAAACTGAAATGGGAGGAAATGCCAAAAAAATCATCGATCCATTTAGACGGAAGCAACTGCATGATTTGGACGTTTATATCTTCTAAACGAGAATTTTGTCAGTGTTTTGGAGACTAGCAAACTGATACTAACACCTAAAAAATATAGTTTAATTTCACGAGGACTTGATTGTCTCATTCAGTGGACTTTATTTCTGCCGTTTGTTTAGTTGAGCGGAAAAACATCTCTAACAGGGCTTTTGTTGGTCTGCATGCGTTTATATCTCTGACTGAGATCACTGAGGTCTGAGTGAGTTTAGAGTGTCTCAGAGAAGTCATTCAGACAGACGCTTCACTGCTCATCTCCAGGCGACGCTTAATTAATCCAGATGAAGCGGCGTGAACTCAACTCTTTCCAGACAGGAGAACACAAAAACACCACACATCCCCCATCTGATGTCCCATCATCACATACTGTACATGCTCCTGAAAGATTCCGGCTTATTTTCAGCTGCATTAAAACTTTTAATTACAACGCAGATCAGTTCGGGTTCAGCCACATTAGAGCAGTGATTTATTGATCTGCCTACCCTGATGACACTATTCTGCCCAAAGTATAGTGAGCTTTACTCTGAAATTACACTCTTGTGCGTATAATTATTATGATGTATGCAGTTTTTCGCCGTGCCGCTCTTTCATCCTGGTCGTGGCATGCGATGAAGCCAATTTCAGGGAATTTACCTTTCAAGATTAGTCAGAATATGTCTCCATTTGTAAGTTAAGAGTGAGAAATGTCTCAGAAGTAATAATTTGCATCTAAAAACCAGAACAAAAAGGTTTTGGCAGATTTGGGAAAAGAGTGTTCCAGTGGGAAGTGATCAATGCTGTACATTTAACACTATTTAAAGAAAAAACCTGCTTTTATTTCAGAGATATAAATATTTCAGAGATAGTTTATTAAAAAATAGAGGAAAAATATTATAGGAAACAATTGCTTTGTTACATCACTTGGGAGATAATTGAAAAATAATGATATACTGTGGGGAAATAAGTATTGGACACGTCACAATGTTTCTCAGAAGACATATTTCTAAAGGTGCTGCTGACTTGAAATTTTCACCAGATGTTGGTAACAACCAAAGAAATCCATATATGCAAAGAAAACAAAGCTAATTAGTTTACAAATTAAGTTCTGTGTGATATACTGAAATGATGCAGGGAAAAAGTATTGAACACATGAAGAAAGAGAGGTGTAGAAAGTAGGCATGGGATGATTACCGTTTTCAAGGCGGTTTGGAAAAGTAAAGGTTTTAATACCGCCAAAATGTTCTACTCTACCGTTCCTACAGTATATGTAAGGTTTATTTTTACGTTTTGTTTTAAGTTCTTTGGGACAACAGTATCTCCAGCAAAAGATATCCAAATATGCCATTTTTTAATAGTAATGAAATCCGTGTTTTTGAAACTAATGAAGAGAGCAGAAGTCATGTTTACTTTTCCAAAATATTTTAAAAGTTTCTCAAAATAAAATAAATTTTGGTAAAAGGGGGAAAAAGTTTGTATTTTTTATCTAGACATTTAAAAAGAATTTATTTTATAGCAGTAATCACAATACTGTAACTTTAAAATACCGTATTTATATCCAAGGTTATCATACCATTATAATCCTATACCGGCCCATGCCTTGTAGAAAGGCAGTGAAAGCCCAGACAGCAGCTGAAATCTCTCAATAGTTCTTCAGCAACCCTCTGCCCTTCATGTAAATGAATATCAGCTGCTTCAGTCCAACTTCTACATTAGCAGGAGGATGAAGATGTAACCAGGGTGGACATTTCAGCAAGACAATGATCCAAAACACAGCCGAGGAGACTCTCAGATGCTTTCAGAGAAAGAAAATCAAACTGTAGAATGGCCCAGCCAATCACCTGACTTGATACCAATAGAAAATATAAATAAAGCTTGGATTTGATAGACGAGACACACAGAACCATCAAGATTTTTATAAGCAACCCTCTGCCCTTCATGTAAATGAATATCAGCTGCTTCAGTCCAACATCTACATTAGCAGGAGGATGAAGATGAAACCAGGGTGGACATTTCAGCAAGACAATGATCCAAAACACAGCCAATGAGACTCTCAGATGCTTTCAGAGAAAGAAAATCAAGCTGTAGAATGGCCCAGCCAATCCCCTGACTTGATACCAATAGAAAATACAAATAAAGCTTGGATTTGATAGACGAGACACACAGAACCATCAAGATTTTTATAATCTGTTAAAGTCTGTGAAAAACTGGGCAATGTGAAGCACCTGAGCAATGCAAGTGTGAGGCGTCTTTAAGCTGCCATCACCCAAAAAGCCTTAACTTAGTCAAAAAGTCAAAACTTTTCCTTTTTCCCCTTAGCATTTAAATAGCTTTCGTCATGAGCCATGGCTGCTTTTAAAATGGCATAAATTATTTCAAAGTGCACTACAAAGGGAACACAACTGTCAATATGAGGATCGCTAAAACTGAACTGTAAAAATACATTGAGAGCAAGTTACACATAAGAGAGATGACTTTGTGTGTTTTTTTATATAATCCTAGAATGTTCTAAATGAATGGAGCATAGGGGGGATAACTGGGAATAGAACACAACCAGGAACTATGCTTCTAACTACAGCTCTAGAGGTGTAGTTGCAAACGTACAAGTTTGCGAATATTTTTTTGGGAAACACCAAATCAACGAACTATGCTTGTACCGACAAAACTTGTGACCTTAGTTAGCTACCTATTGTTTTCGGAAACGCACCCCAGTATGGTACTAAAATATTGGGCATCCTTTTATAAATATAACTGGATGACTGACCAACCCTAAAGTTTTATCAAATGTGTCACTTATGTATTGTGTATATGGGTCAAAGATGAAATTTAGGAATATGAAATGCATGGATCTGTGGGAATACCAGTGGACACGCAGTTCACTTGGCATTATAACAGAGCAAAAATCTGCTATTAAAGTAGAGGCTCTGAAGCCATAATTTTAGGTTCTGCTTGAACGCTGTGATCTCTGGGATTCGTGAAAGTATCTTGAATGGTGTTTACATTATAAAAAATGAAAAATATTACACTTTTAATCACTGTTTAGAGGTTGTTTGAGAAGCCACTTTACCGGAGTCTGTGCTCTTCTTCAGGTTCGAGGGAATAAAGGCGATGTGCTGTATATCTTGGATGCTAGTAACCCTCGTCATGCTAACTGGCTTCGCTTCGTCCATCAGGCCCCTTCACAGGAGCAGAAGAACCTGGCCGCAATTCAGGTAACAAAAAGACAGTATGTAACAGCCAGTGGTCGAACTTGGTATTGCACTTCAAAATCAACATACTTTTTCACTCCACCCCTCCTCTGAAGACTCCTCTGAAAATTGACAACAACAGGAGCGAACATCCCTGTCTATTGAGCCTACACCGTATGCTAGCTACAAGCGACTACACACATTTTGTCGTTTTTTTTATTTATTTATTTTTTGGCCAAACCATCACCTGAAATTACCATTTAAGAAAGGGTTTCAATTTCTTACAGTTGAACAACTGCAAACCTCTATGGAAAGGATCACCTCAGGTACTGGTTGTGCTTTATTTAGTCTTAAAGAGCCCATATTATAGATGAAATAGGGTCATATTTAGGTTGTAAGGGTCTCCAACAACAGTCTAATATGCATGCAAGGTCAAACAACACTATTATGGTCTTATAATCTGCATTTATTTTTACCTAATTATCCCAACGACTCTCATATGAATCGTTCAGCGATTCATTTGTTCCCAACCCCCTCCTCAGCGCGAAGCTAATCTGTGCTAATTGGACCGATGACAGCCTGCTGCGATTGGTCGACGACACTGATAGGCTTCAGCGCGAGACAGAGTGAAATGCCCAGCAGATAATCAACAATATAAAAGTAGTCACAGTGCATACACGCTTCATAGTGGATTTTGGCTGCCAGTGGGTGAATGTAAATACAGACGATGGACTAGAAAATACCGACGACTAACTATTTTATCGAGCAAAAAGTCCAAGAACTGGCGAGGAGATCTCCTAGCCCATCACAGTCTACCTGCTCTTTTCGCACACACACACACAGGGCTGGCGCGTCGCGTCGGCGACACCTCCCTCACCACCCGCGTCCTCAGTTATATCCGCGAATAATAACCAGGTTTCAAATCTCCCGGGTTTGCGTGCGCAACTACTTGTGTTTCGTAGCCGCGTCATCATGAAACACCTAATGACTCGTTATCAAGACGACCCGTTTGAAGCACTATGAGTCGACTCCTTTATAGATGAATCAATAGTTTTAAACACTGTACACTTACAGATTTAAGCCTTAGCTGGTCATTTCACTTCACTTAGAGCTGTGTTACACACTACATGGAAGGGCATTTTCAAAAACCCATAATATGGGCTCTTTAAATACAAAACAATGTGAGTTTGGATGCCATTTTACTTGACGTTTATTGCTATACTGAAAATAGCAGCAGATACCTCAGATTTTGAACCAGGGGCGTTGCTAGACATAAAGCTCTACTGGGGCACGTACCCCCCCCCCCACCATAAAAAATAATAATTATATATAATAAATATATTATATTTATTATAAATAAAATTATTCTTATTATTATACAATTATTCTTCTAAATAATCTTAAATGTAACTGGAAAACAATGTTAAGACAACTGGAGTGATGCTAAGATCATTTATGAAATTACTTTTGCATAAATATTAATTTAATTTGAATGAAATTCTATAGACAATTCAATAAAATACAAAACAAAAAGATGTGTTCTAGGCATATCTGTTGTAGACTTGACACATGGCAGAGGATTAGGTTTATTAAGTCTTACCTGCCTGACTCCTCATCCCTCCTTTTTGCTTCATACAAAAAAATCTATCAGGAGGCATGCTTAGTAAGATCACCGTCATATTGTTTAAACTTTAGTTTTGTCGATTTGCAAAACAAAAAAGGCTGTTATGCTGGTTTTACAACGCATGAGCGGCGCGTGACAAGCAGGTAGCCTGCTTTTTTGGCGCGCATGTTAACTACTGGGACTCGCACCGGCAGAAGAGCAGCGCGTGCTAGAAGCGCGCGGGTTCTCTGCGCACACGCGGAGATGCGTCAGTTTGCTTTTTGATTACATTGCTTTCACCAGCGTTGGTTCGGTTGCACATAGAGAATAACGTCTTTATTTCGGAATTACCACTCTTAATAAATACACTTGCATATAAAGTAAATCATATCTCAATGCATTTACTGGGGCATTGGAGATTTTTACTGGGGCACGTGCCCCAGTGAATCGGGTCTAGCGACGCCCCTGTTTTGAACTGTGACTCGAATCAAACTATAGCCTATGTTTATTTTATCAATGCAAACCAACAAATATCAGGCCCTCAGCATTCACTGTTATGAGGTTAAAGAGGTTTAAAATGTATTCATTTGATTATAAGCCTTACAATTTTGCTGGAGTGCAATGAGTGCACTATTCTGTGCATCTGAATGGTTGTATTTCAATGTTTCCGTCTTGTGCAGACAGTCAAATTGCTTGTTGCTGGAATCTTGTGCATGGTGGGACATGGTCTTACAATGTAAGCTGCTCACCTAATGTTTACGTTTGCAATATTTATACTTTTTGCTAATTAAAATCCACCTCATGTGGATTTTTATAACTGTGAATCTGCGTCTCATTTTGGAGGCTGTCGCTGTTCCCCGGAGGTTGCGTTTTTAGCCACGGCCGCTTTCATGACTGACATGAGATAACCTCAGATGAGTGTGTTTTCCACCAAGGCAACCCAGAGTGCTGAAATATAATTAGCTAAACTGGCAATGGAGGGCGGTGTGGTGGCTCAGTGGTTAGCACTGTCACCTCACAGCAAGAAGGTTGCTGGTTCGAGCCCTGGGTGGGTCAGTTCCTTCAATGCCTTTGCATAAGGAGCACGCTTCTGATTCCTTCTAGTGTTGTTTATGTAGGGCACTCGCTATATTTTGGAGCAGAGCCACAGAGTATGACAGCAGCTCTGAAACCGATGCAGACAGAAGGTATATCATGGACTGGTTATTTGTTATGTCTTGTTGAGTTGAAGAGCGTTTGAAAAACACCAAAGAGAGCAGAGATATGAGGATTGTAATGAGCCTTAGATGAATAACACACACACACACACACACACACACACACGTACATACAGATATGAGGGCATATACACATGTGGGCACAAATGTTTAAATGAGTTTCATATATGGCTCTTCAGCAGCAAGTTAGCAACCAAATATTGCTGTTATTACAGTCTGTGTTAATGCAGCTTTAACACCTCCGGAATTATGGGAGTAATGCTGCAGTTGTGGAATGACTGATCTCATATCAGTACAGAAAGATGCAAACCTTTTGTGATAAAACATGCAGGAGCACGCCGGAAGGTTCACTGTAGAATTGATTGCAACAACAAATGGAATAGAAGTATGTGTTTGATTCATGAAGTTAAACGTGTTGATTTTATTTTCCTCAGAGATAATAATTGTGAACACCATCTTTTGTATTAGGCTGTCATTTATTTTATTTTATTTTATTTTATTTTATTATTATATATTTTTTTATGTATTTATAATTTTTTTTTTATTTAATTTAATTTAATTTTTTTATTATTTTATTTTATTTTATTTTTAATTTAATTTAATTTAATTTAATTTAATTTAAT
This sequence comes from Danio aesculapii, assembly GCF_903798145.1. Lineage (NCBI taxonomy): Eukaryota > Metazoa > Chordata > Actinopteri > Cypriniformes > Danionidae > Danio > Danio aesculapii. The sequence goes on from NC_079457.1 coordinate 47,493,084, forward strand.
TTAATTTAATTTAATTTAATTTAATTTAATTTAATTTAATTTAATTTAATTTAGTTTAATTTTATTTTATTTTATTTTATTTTATTTTTTATTTAATTTTTTTTATTTTATTTTATTTTTTTAATATTTTTTATATTTTTAATTTAATTTAATTAAATTTTTTATTTAATTTTATTTTTTATTTTTTTATTTTATATTATTTTATTTTATATTTTTTTATTTTATTTTATTTTATTTTATTTTTATTTTTTATTTTTTTATTTTTTTATTTAATTTAATTTTTATTTTATTTTATTTTATTTTATTTTATTTATATTTTATATATTTTTTTTTTTATTTTATTTTTTATTTTATTTTATTTTATTTTATTTTATTTTATTTATTTTATTTTATTTATTTTATATTTATATTTTATATTTTATATTTTATTTTATTTTATTTATTTTTTATTTTATTTTATTTTATTTTATTTTATTTTATTTTATTTTATTTTATTTTATTTTATTTTATTTTATTTTATTTAAAATTTAATTTAATTTAATTTCGTTTTATTTTATTCAGCGGGTAAAAAAATGTTTTAATTGCGCCACCATTTTTCTCGGAAAACATTTTTCTAAAGGTGCTGTTGACTTGAAATTTTCTCCAGATGCAAATAACAAGCAAAGTAATCCTCACATGTAAAGAAAACAAAAGTACAGTTATTAGTAGGGCCAGAAAAAATCTGTGGACATTTTTTAGCCATTTCTGCTGAGAATTTTGCAGATTAATGCTGAATGATTTTAGGAATATCATAACTTAAAACCTAATATATTAAATAAAATTAATCTTTTTTAAAACTTTTATTGAATGTTTACAGGCGTCATGGTGGTGCAGTGGGTAGCACAATTGCGCGACCTGGGTGCTTTGAATCATTTTAGGCACGTGATCTGGTGTTTCGGGTCATACTTTGATGCAGTGTTTTGAAACACTTGTGCTTCGGGATCCCGACACCGTGTCGAAAATGCGTTTCGCGTCAGCCATCCCTACCATTCACCTGTACTTTAGGCAAAGCAAGGCAAGGCAGGTTTATTTATATAGCACATTTAATACACAGTGGCAATTCAAAGTGCTTTACATAAACAGGAACAAAAGAAACAAGTATAAGAGAAATAAAAACAAATAATAAAAATGGTAAAAAAATCTAATAAAATAAATAAGCATGAAATGTGTTATAAAAGAATGAAAAAGAAGAGAAAGACATAATAGTGTGATCTGTCGGACGTAGCACAGTGCTCATTCAGTAAAGGCACAGCTAAACAGATGTGTGTTCAGTCTTGATTTGAATGTGCCTAATGTTGGAGCACATCTGATCTAGTTTATTTGATCCTAAAGATCTGAGATCTTGGTTTGTATTCAGTGAGCTTTTCTGTAATGTATTGAGCTCCTAGGCCATTTAGTGATTTATAGACCAGTAATAATACTTTAAAATCTATTCTGAATGTAACTGGGAGCCAGTGTAAAGACCTGAGGACAGGTGTGATGTGCTCTGATTTCCTGGTTCTGGTCAGAATTCTGGCCGCAGCGTTCTGGATGAGCTGTAACTGTCTGACTGTCTTTTTGGGAAGGCCAGTGAGGAGTCCGTTACAGTAATCCACCCTGCTGCTGATAAAAGCATGAACAAGTTTCTCTAATTCTTCACTGGAAACAAAGCATCTGATTCTTGCTTTGACTACGCTTTTGGATTTTCTGCATGCTCCTGTTTGTCCCTGTTTTGACCATTGCCTGCCTGACGATTCTGTTTAATAAAGCTGCACGTGGATCCTCACCTCCGTTGCCCCTGACCCATTAGAAGTGTTTGATATATTATTTATTATATAAGTTATTACAGAAGTTTACCATTAAAAACACAAATGTAAATCAGTTAAAGGGGCCTATTATGCCCCTTTTCACAAGATGTAAAGTAAGTCTCTGATGTCCCTAGAGTGTGTAGTGTGTAGTGAAGTTTCAGCTCAAAACACCATACAAATAATGTCTTATAACTCTCTGAAAGTGCCATTTTGGTGACTGTCGCTTTAAATTCAAATGTGCTTTTTTTCAAAAGAGGGCGGGGCTACAAATGCCTGTGTGTCAGCATAGTGGCAGATTCAAAAACAAGACTAAGGTCCCATGATAAATTGATTTTATTTAATTTAATAAACTGCCATCCTTGATTTATATTAGATTAATGCTTGTCATTCTTTAACGCGTCTTTAATCATTTAAATAAAATTGTACATTTTATATTATGATCATGTTTTAAGGATAGATGCATGCAGAGATATTCATGAAGGCATCCCCCTGTGTCTGTGAGCTGATATTTCTTCCAGTTCTGCTTCATACGCTGTGAATTTAAAACGATCTGACGGTCATTACCGCAAAATCAAGAGCACAGCGTCTGTGTTTCATCACTCTCCGCGTCTCCCTGCGGATGAATCTCAGACTGTGATTTGAACATAATGTACAGCAACTTCTGCGTGACCTTTGAGGAAGTGGAGGTCTGATAAGGCCATTAAACAGGGGTTGGAGTGTTTGCCCTTTGACCTCAATCAGGAAGCTGAGTTGATCTTGTGTGAATGTGTGATTGCAGCTCCCAGCGGCTCTCGGTTCTGCTGTCTGTTCAGTGTCAAACACACCTCGACCATTACACATCTGATTCGGTTTATTCCCATTGTAACACGTTAGCGGTCAAAGACGGCACAGTATGATGTCCACTTTTACAGAAAAATGATCTTTATTACAGAAATAAATAATGTTTTCTCTTTATCAAAATTGTATTTAATATTTTATTTCCAAATTATTCATTGGGGTGTACTAATGTAAGAAGGTTGCTGGTTCGAGTCTCGGCTGGGTCAGTTGGCATTTCTGTGTGGAGCTTGCATGTTCTCCCTGTGTTGGTGTGGGCTTCCTCTGGGTGCTCCGGTTTCAACCAGTCTCAACACATGTGCTGTAGGGGAATTGATGAACTAAATGTATGGTAATGAGTGTGTATGGGTGTTTCTCAGTACTTGGTTGCGGCTGGAACATGTGCTGGAGTAGTTGGCGGTTCATTGCACTGTGGCATCCCTGATGAACAATGGGACTAAGCCTAAGAAAAATAAATTAATAATTGAAAAATATTAATAATAATAATAATAATAATATTAATAATAATAATAAAAACAAGCAGCATAACAAGCTCTTTTTAACTTAAAAATATCTGTATATTGTATTTTCTAATATGCTTAATGCATCTTAATGTGTGTGTGTGTTCACAGGATGGAGAGAATATCTTCTATCTGGCGGTTGATGACATCGAGACGGACACAGAGCTGCTGATTGGTTACCTGGACAGTGATATGGAGGAGGAAGAGGAAGATCTGGAGGAAGAGCAGGACATCAAAGATGAAGACGAGAATAGTAAAGACAGCAAACACCTCAGCGCAGACACAGGTGTGTGTGTGTGTGTGTGGTCATTCATGTAGGCTTTAAACATAGGCAGATCGCTGTGTTGTTCAGACTACCTGACTTGATTTTGTTTCTTGAAATCGCAGTGGTGTTAACACTAATCAACACCACGTGAATGATTCACAAGAGGGCGTGAGACACTACAAACAACGCTCCAAACCTCAGCCAATAAATGTTGAGGACGGAAAGAACTAAATGCTATTGGCTGCTTGTGTGATGATGACATCACTGACGCACAGCTTTTGAAAATTCTCTCAAAGCTTTCAAGCATTTGAAAGCATCGCCAATCAGCTGACTTGTCAGCGGACTAATCACTCGTATATCTGCACAGTTCAGCTGATAGATGTGGCTTTCGCCTTCGTGTAATCGCAAGTTAAAGCCAGTGCATCGTTGACTATTCTGGCCAATCACAGGCTTTGAGTTCCTGAACACAACGACTAGTCAGCCCATAAAGCCTGGTTTATACTTCTGCGTCGAGTGATCGGCGTGACCGACAACGCATGCTTTGCATGTTGCTGTGCATTTATACTTCTGCGCACTGTTTGTGTTGCTCTGCAATAACACTTCTGAAACACTAGCTGGCAGTGAGGTGTATATGTTCCTTTGTGTCGAGTTTCTTCGCTGGTGTTTTGTTTTTTCTGAACATTTACCTTGGTTCAAACTTGCTCATTTTGAGGTGGGAACCGGCAGACGTGCTACAACTTTAATCATGAGGTAAATACAAAACAACAGGCTCCATTCGGAGCTCCTTCACAGGACTCCACACTTGTAAACACTCGCTCCACAGCCATCTTTGTTTTGAAGAATCCCCACTTCCACCCCTACTCCTCCTCCTTTCCTAGATAGGTGACACAGTGGCCCAGTGGTTAGCAATGTTGCCACATCAAGAACGTCACTGGTTCTAGTTCTTACCAAGCCAGTCGACAATTCTGTATGAAGTTCACATGTTCTCCGCCTGCTCGTGTGGGTTTCCACCGAGTCCCCCAGTTTCCTTCCACTATCCAAAAACATGCAACTTAAGTTAATTGGCTAATCCATATCAGCACAATAGGCATGCACCTAGTAAGTAAATATCTCTTCATAGCAATCCCTATTTGTTCATTAGCTACAACTGGAGGGGAGTTCTCGAGATCTACCTGAGCTCAAACTCCCCTCTCGCTCTGCAGCCCCAGGCTTGTGGATCTTCTGAGCTCAGGGCTCTCTTCTGGCACAGCATGCCAAACACGCTTTATAATCAATCATCAGCTAAGTGTGAACACTTAAAGGTTCGTTTCAAATAATTAGCTTCATAAATGGCAGAAAAATGCTACGATGTACCATTTTTAACCTTGACTGGACCAAAGGAACTGTATTACGGATGTGAAAGCACCATAAGGTCTCATTCGCACCAAATGCGTTTAACTCAAGACCCAATGGCTTGGAATGTTTTTTCAAGAGTTCACACTTAGCTGATGATTGGTAATAAGCTAGTTTGGCATTCTGTCCTGGGAGAGAGCTCTAAGCTCATGGGATCCGGAGTTTGAGCTCAGGGAGATCTCAAGAACTCTCCCCCTGCTGCTTAAGGATTGCTATGAGGTTGTGTTGCTGGTGGAATTTGACTGTTGTACTGATTTGGTTTAGTCAGTTTACTTATGTCTCATGTTTTGGACTGTGGGAGGAAACCGAAGGACCCGGGGAAAACCCACGCAAGCACGGAGAGAACATGGACTCCACACAGAAATACCAACTGGCCGGGTAGAGTCCCGAACCGGAGGTATTCTTGCTGTGAGGCAACAGCGCTAGCCACTGGGCCGCCGTGCTGCCCTATAGAGGAAAAAAAGGAGGAGAGGGGGTGGAAGGGGGGTTCTTCAAGATGAAGATGGCGAAGGTAAGATGCTTTGGTTATTAATACCAAGTTAGGAATCGTCTGATTGGTGGATCGTACATGAGCTTGACCTGGGGCCAGCCGTGTCAATCATAAGCACGTGATCCTCTCGAGATTAGTTTATAAATAAACTTCACTAAAACAATCATGAAGGTATCTGGACACATTCTCTGAGCTCCTGGAAACAGAAACTTGCAAAGGTTGTCCCGTCTCTGAGCTCTTCTGATTGGTGCACTGCTGTGGAACTGACAGTGATGAGCGCCGCTGCCTGTGGAAGTTTATTATTTGTCAAAACTCATATAGTTCACTGTGTGTGTGTGTGTGTGTGTGTAGAGCTGATGATCAAGAAGGAGGATTACCCATGCCTGCTCTGCGAGAGCAGCTTCCCCAGTGAAGACGTGTTAGCAGAGCATCTCCAGAGCCTCCACAACAGAGGAAGTGCTGAAGACAAAGAGTTTAAGTGTCGCTCCTGTGGAAAAGAGTTTCCTGTCAGACAAGCCCTGCAGCGGCAGTCAGTACCACACACACACACACACACATATGCAAACACATACACACACAAACATACATATATACTTACATAAATACACTACATACACACACATACACATAAATAAACACACACACATGCAGACACAGACAGTGTCATGTGCAGTAATGCTCACACACTCACAGTACACGCACATGCACACACACTCAAACACACAAATTTGACTCTCAATTTTACTCGCACAAATCCGCAGTTCACACACACAAAAACAATCACACAAACACACACACACAAACACACATACACACTAATAAACACACATACACACAATTTTATTCTCATACACGCAACCACTTTCGCACACAAACAGTAATGCTGATGTCCTGTGTGTGTGTGTGTGTGTGTGTGTGTGTGTGTGTGTGTGTGTGTGTGTAGTCTCCTTCACTGTACAGAGAGCTCTTCTTCATCAGGAGACCCTTCTAAAGCTTATCAGTGTGTCCTGTGTCACGGCTCCTTCTGCTCACAGTCCAGGTACTGCACTCCTGTGTGTCATATGGATGTGTGTCTCATTAGAAGAGCAAGACAGCATTTTTAAGTTGATTTAAATACAGAAGTTGTGTGTGTGTTTGTGTGTGTTCAGTTTCCTGCAGCATAAAGAGGTGTGTAAAGGAGACGAACGGTTCGTCTGTAAGGCTGAGAGCTGCGGGAAGAGATTCAAGAGTAAAGACGCACTCAAGAAACACAAAGGGAACATCCATATAGGTTAGTCACACACACACATATGTGCACACAAGCATCTGCACACACAAGCATATGCACGCACATAAATACACACACACACAAACATATGCACACATACACACACATGCATGTACAGACATGCTTGCACACACACAGACACACACATGCGCACCCACACACACACACATGCGCACATACACGCATGCACACACACACATAAGCACACACACAAGCATATGCACATATACACACACATGCACATATACACACGCATGCACATATACATGCACACACAGACAAATACACACATGCGCACACACATGTGCACATTCATGCATATGCACCCACATATGTAGCGATTTGCATGCACACACTCAAACGCGCGCGCACACACACACCCACACACATGTGCATGCGCACACATGAGCATGCACACACAAACATGCACACACATACACATGCTCACACACAAGCATATGCACGCACACATACATTCACACACACACACACAGAAACATATACACACACGAGCATATACATGCACACCAACCAAACACACACATGCACACCCACACACACACATACGCACACACATATGTACACACACTTATGCATGCATTTGCATGCACACACTCAAATGCGCAAACACACACATATGCGCATACGCACACATACGCATACGCACACACAAAGTTATACACACGCTCACACACAAGCATATGCACGCACAAACATATACACATACACACATGCATATATACATGGACAGACATGCATGCACACACACGTATGCTAACACATGCATGCACAAACACAAGCACACAAATAAATGTACATACACGTATGCACACACACATACTGTATGCACGCACTTGCATGCACACACAAACGCGCACACACACATATGCGCATATGCACACATAAACACGCACACACAAACTTATGCACACACGCACACATGCTGACATACAAGCATATGCACGCACACTTACATGCGCACACACACACATGCACACAGACACACATGCGCATATACATGAACAGACATACATATGCACACACACAAGCGCGCACACACACACACACACACATGCACACAAACAAGCATGCACACACGCATACGCACACACACACACACATATGCACGCGTTTGCATGCACACACACATACTTATATACATGTGCACTCACTCATAAGTGCACACATGTGCATACATACACAAACATATATACACACATGCACCCACACATAGGCATGCACACACACACAAACACATGGATATATGGTTTATGAGGACTCTCCATAGGTGTAATGTATTTTATACAGCAAACAATATGGCCCTTTCCCCCTCCTACCCCTTTAAGGAGGATTTTCTTTTGACATGTTTATTTAAAATGATCAGGATGTACAATGTGCTTCCATAAAGACAATCAGAGGCAAGTTCTACAAATACTGTGCCATGGGTTCTAGTCCAAATCTACTACAAAAGCTGATCATAAACAATAATAGCAAATAAACGAACTGATCATTTAACAAACCAGTAAATATAAAGACATTTAAAGAGGAAAATTATTCACATAAATAAATAAATATATAGATATAGAGGTCAAGAAAAAAAGGAAACAAGGGACAAGTATGATTTTAAAGTGCTTTGAATTACGAGGACACAATAGCCGCATTTCCACTATCGGGCCAGTGCGAGCCAGGGCTTTAATCGGGCCAGGCCGGGCCAATAGCCCGGGAGGTTGACAAATGAGGCCGAAATCATGTCGCGTTTCCACTGTCGGGCTAGTTGCTCGCAGCGCGTCACGCAAACACCGCCCCCAGAACGTCCCCCGAATCAAACGTCACACAACCCGTCACACAACCCGCCCACTTCAGCGGGAACAAAAAACTCAAATTATAACCACAAACACAACCTGGCATCACTACGAGAGCTGGAAGATGGAGAACACCGAAGCAATTGCTTTTTTACTTTTTGTGGTCTGTTGGTGTAAGGCCAGACAGCGATCCCTGGATAAGGACATTCGAGTTCGGCGGCATTTACTTCGAACACAGATTTTTCTTTGTGAGTTGATCAAGCGCGATAGCAAAACAAATGTAAGGGAAGAAAGCATCTTGTCTCCTCTTTACCTGACAGGAAAACTCCGCCTTTGTAGGTAACCCCGCCCCGAAGCCCCAGTTGGCCCTCCTTGGCCCAAGGTATTCGGCGGGCCGAAAAAGGCCGGACGCTGGCCCCAAGGAAGCCCCGCTTTGGCCCGATTACGCCCCGGAAGTGATAGTGGAAACGCGACTGGCCTTGGCTTGCCCTGGCTCGCTCGCTTTAAGCGCGACAGTGGAAACGCGGCTAATGAACGTCCCCGTAAACCACCTTAATAGAGTCATACCCATGTTATTATACAATCCTGTGTCTGATAAACCACATAAACCTGTACACACATACACGCGCGCGCACTGGTGAGTGTGAAATTAGCCGTCTGTAATTAGAGTCTAATCGTGGGCTGTTTAACGTCTTCATTAATCTCTGCTCTCTGATCCGCTCCTCATCTGCTGTGTGTGTGTTAGTGTGTGTCTCAGATAAACGTTCAGCGCTCGCTCGCCCTCCACACTCCTCTTTTCAGCAGACTCTCTGTCTCTCTCTGCCAGAAGCGCAGACATCGGAGGAAATTAGTCAAAGACCCCCTAATCGGCTGATGAAAGCGTCTATCGGAATGTTTTCAATGTTATTGTCAGTAATTATAACGGGAGATTTTGGCCACGTGCAGCTCAATCAGTCAATCCACAAAATGGATCCAAACAGAATAAAGCTCTACCGTTTACTGCGTGCTTGAAGTGTTTAATGCTATATTAATGATTGTGTGTATGTGTGTTTAAAAGAAGACATGGGAAAACAGGATTTTACTCGCTGTTTAGAAAGAGTGTGATGTTCTGTGTAGGTGTAAACATTACCAACACAAAGCAATCTCTCTTCACAAGCCTCTCTTTTTTCATAACAGTTGTTTAATATCAGTGCTGAATTTGCTGAGAGTTGAAAAACATAAGATGTAACGTGATCTACTCAAAACACACCTGCAAATGGGTCATTCTTCAGTTGACCCGAACATTAAAGGTGTTGTATGTAAGTTTTTGACTCTTCTAAAGCACCATAATATGTTTGCAGATATTCAGAAATATGCTAATTGAACCTTGTTTATCTGAAAAACAATGCTAAAGTCAGATATTCTGCTTTGAATTGTCCGCTGGAACATCCGTATTTGTTTTGGTCCCTTTAACCCGCCCAATGCCAGTTCAGCCAATTATATTTCAGCACCCCGGATTACCCTGGTGGAAAACAGTGTATTTCACTCATTCAGTCAGCAAGGCTCTTAAAATATGTGTCCGTGACTGAAATGTGACCTCCGGTGGACAGTAGCAGACTCTGAAATGAGACGCAGATTCAGATTTCCACGTGAGGTGGTTATTAATTAGCAAATAATATCAATATTACTAGCGTAAACATTAGATGAGCAGGTTACATTGTGACCCTGTGTCCTAACAACACACTATGTGACGAGATTTGCAGTTAATTTGGCTGTTTGCACCAGACGAAACACGACAGAAATGTAAATCCAGCCATTCAGAAGCACAGAATAGTGCACTCACTGCACTCCTGCGAAATGATAAGGTTTATAATCGAATTAATACATATTAAACCTCTTTAACATTATTAAATGCACATGCTGAATCACTGATTGTAATTTGTTGTTCAAACATATATGAAAACAGGCAGGAATGAATATAAAGCTCTGCATAAAGTTTATTGTCATCCTGAAAAATGACAGTAACTGAGCGATATGACACGATGCATGAACGCGAATATTAAAAAACATTTATATTCATCAGTCTATAGGTGTTTGTTGCCTCGTCATGCGGCAAAATTCACAAATTACACATTAAAGTAACTAGATACATTTAAAGAACCTCAAGCCTCTTTGTAAGCACTGAATATTATTTTTTTATTCATATATCCCACATTTCGCAATCTGACATGCTGTGATAGATGAGAAGCGTGGCTGCCTGTTTCACAAAACTCTCACTGCATCTCCCGTTTTCAAAATAAGAGTCCCACATACAGTTGAAGTTACCCCCCCCCCCATATATATTTTTTCCCCAATTTCGGTTTAACGGAAAGAATATTTATTTCAGCACATTTCTAAACCCAATAGTTTGTTCTGTAGACAATAAAATATCTATATATTGCTTAAGGGGGGCTTATATATATTGCTTATTGACCTTATTTTATTTTTTAATAAAGCCTGCTTTTATTCTAGCCGAAATAAAACAAATAAGACTTTCTCCAGAAGAAAAAAATATTATAGGAAATACTGCGAACAGTTCCTTGCCCTGTTAAACATCATTTGGGGAACATTTGAGAAATAATTATGACTTCAACTGTATAAAGCGAATAAAACTTCAACTGTATTTAAAATGTTTGATCTTAGATAAACTTAAAAATGTGGAAAAGAATTGAATTGTTTTATTCATTAACTAGGAAATGTTGTGGCTAATCAAACGCATTCTCAGGCATGCCTATTAATGATCCAGTGTGTTTCTAGCTGGGATTTTGACACCTGCACATGAGAACAAGGAAACAATGGTGGTTGAGGCTCACCGTGTGGCCATTTCCATTTAAAGAACTCTTATTATTCAGCTTCATCTAGATATTTCCAGATTTTCATTCTACTGCTCCTTTAAATATCAACAGTTGTTTTATTTCGCAGCAGAAACCTAGACTAACCTTAAAGTGGATTTATTACAAAATAAAAGGCTTCAAAGTGTAGATTATGGCCTTTTTAGAGGCTTTTAAAATTCCAGTGCTTTAAGAAGTGTCATTGAGGGATTTTGTATCTACTTCCCCTTTTTTTTTACGGGAAATACACTTAAGCTGACCTTCAACCCTTGTTAAATATAGCTGTTTTGTCTTTTTGTGGTGTAGTTCATGCTGAAGCAGGAGCAGATTTATGTTAAGAGCTTCCTGATGTTTGTTTTCAGCTGATGCAGTGTCTCCATTAGCATCTCCTCATGCCATCGTGTGATGTATGATCTGTGTGTGTGTGTGTGTAGGTGGTGCTCGCAGAAAGTTGGTGTGCACCATCTGCAATAAGAAGTGCTCATCCTCGCTCAACCTGCAGGAGCACCGCAAGGTCAGATCATCCCTCCATTAATTAATCTCCTCTTATCACTCACGCTTCTTACCTTTCGCTCTTCCATTTCGTCCTTAATCTTTCTCCTTGGTCATGCCATCTATCCGTCTGTCCTTTCCCAATAGCCCTGTCTTAGATTGAAACTAAAGGAATTATTCATATTGCAACATGTTCAGAAATATAGTTCTTAAAGCACACATGAAATCAGAACTAACCATATTGATTTTGTTAGCTCACATTGCTAGTTTTGTGGCGAACAATAAAAATAAAATAAAATAGAAAAATAAAATAGTTTGCTCTTGTAATCTTTAATTGAAATCTGGAAATGGATTTCCTGTTTGTTTTCAGTTCAATTCTTAGATTAGGTCTGTCTGAGGTAATGGGTGTGGCTAACATACTTAACCACGCCCCTCCAGCTGTCAGTTCAGACAACAAACAGAAATGATGTGCAGGAGGAGTCTGTCAGGCTGTAATAACTCTCCCCAAACCCTTTTCCCCATCTTTCTGAATGAAATGCCCACTTTACTACATCCAATCAGCTCGCAGTAGAAAAAAAACAAGGTCGCAGCTTCTGGTTCATGCAGACTTTAACACAGTTTGAAACTTTCAGTTGCATATTTTGCCTGCTGAATCGTAGTGATCGGTTTTGAATGATATAGCAGACAACCCCAATCTGGCATGCTTTAAAAGACCCAAAAAAAATCCGCCAATCACCCACAAGGAGCGAGAGAACTTAATCGGCTCTTTAAAACAATTCAATTCAGTTTAAACTTGCTTTTTGCGGGTGTTAATGGCTCAATGTTAAAGATCCTTTAAAGGGCTCTATTTTAATGATCTAAAGTGTAGGGAGCAAAAGCGTTAAGGTTGGTCTGAATCCACTTTCGCTATTTTAAAGATGGATAAATACGCTCTGCGCCCCGGCACATGGTATAACAGGGTTGAGCTTATTCTCTTAATGAGTAATGGGTGTGTTTAGAGCATAACGTGCATTAAACCAATCAGAGTCTCATCTCCCATTCCCTTTAAGAGTCAGTTGCGTCACTCCATGGCGCATTTGCTATTTACATGGCGGACTTAGCGAACGCTTCACTAGCGAGAAAACAGTTAAACAGAGCATCTGCAGCGAGAGGATAAAGAACGAGCCTCCTCCATTCGGCCTCTTTACTTTTACTCTACTTTTTCTGTACGCATAGCTAGGTGTTTCATTCAGAAAGATCTGGAAAAGGGTTTGGGGAGAGTTATTGCCCTTGTAATCTTTAAATTGAAATCTGGAAATGGACTTCCTGTTTGTTTTCAGTTCAATTCTCAGATTAGGTCTGTCTGAGATATTGGGCGTGGCTAACATACTTAACCACTCCCCTCCAGCTGTCAGTTCAGACAACAAACAGAAATGATGTGCAGGAGGAGTCTGTCAGGCTTTCCCCAAACCCTTTTCCCCATCTTTCTGAATAAAATTTCTACTTTACTACATCCAATCAGTTCGTAGTAGAAAAAAAAACAAGGTTGCAGCTTCTGGTTCATGCAGACTTTAACACAGTTTGAAACTTTCAGTTGCATATTTTGCCTTCTGAATCGTAGTGATCGGTTTTGAATAATATAGCAGACGACCCCAATCTGGCATGCTTTAAAAGACCCAAAAAAAATCCGCCAATCACCCACAAGGAGCTAGAGAAGTTAATCGTCTCTTTAAAACAATTTAATTCAGTTTAAAGCTTGCTTTTTGCTGGTGTTAATGGCTCAATGTTAAAGATCCTTTAAAGGGCTCTATTTTAATGATCTATAGTGTATGGCGCAAAAGCATTAAGGGCGTGTCTGAATCCACTTTCGCTGTTTTATGGATGGATAAATACGCTCTGCGCCCCGGCACATGGTATAACAGGGTTGAGCTTATTCTCTTAATGAGTAATGGGTGTGTTTAGAGCATAACATGCATTAAACCAATCAGAGTCTCATCTCTCATTCCCTTTAAGAGTCAGTTGCGTCGCTCCATGGCGCATTTGCTATTTACATGGCGGACTTAGCGAACGCTTCACTAGCGAGAAAACAGTTAAACAGAGGATCTGCAGCGAGAGGATAAAGAACGAGCCTCCTCCATTCGGCCTCTTTACTTTTACTCTACTTTTTTTGTACATATAGCTTGGTGTTTCATTCAGAAAGATCTGGAAAATGGTTTGGGGAGAGTTATTACAACCTAACAGACTCCTCCTGCTCAGCATTTCTGTTTGTTGTCTAAACTGACAGCTGGAGGGGTGTGGTTAAGTTAGTTAGCCCCGCCCAATACCTCAGACAGACCTAATCTGAGAATTTGACTGAAAACAAACAGGAAGTGCATTTTCTGATTTCAATTAAAGATTACAAGGGCAAACTATTTTATTTTTCCTAATGACCTGCACTGATGAATTGTTTACCACAAAACTAGCAATGTGAGCTAACGAAATCAATAGGATTAGTTCTGATTTCATGTGTACTTTAATCCTCAATCTATTTCATCATTTTTGAAAAAATAAATGAAAGAAATGTAGTCTTGGTCTCTGGTCAGCTCTTGTATGCCGTCCATCTCTGTGTCTCTCAGTAGGAGGTGGGCTTCATGTTGATGTACGTAAGGTTTTCCGCTGGTGTGAGTTGTGGTGTTCAGAAAGGTCGTCTTTTGTTTCACAAGCTCATCCCTGTGGCCCTCGTGAAATTTAAGAATTGTGGAGAGCAGACTGCCCGACCTTTCTACTGGCGTCAGGGTTCCTACTGCAAAAAAAAAAAAAAAAGACTTGAGAAATATTAAACAAACATCTTCATCATTATCATCATCATCATCAACATCTTCAAAATCACCACAGAAGTCACAGCACCGAGCTTCCCTTCACTGTTCCGGCTCTATTTTCTCCAAAGATTCATCGTTTTGAGTGTGTGGGCGTCCCTCAGAAAACATATACTACTTTCTAGATGTTTTTCAACAAAACCGCAGCACTCCAGCTTGGCAGAGCGAGTTGAGAGCGACAAATGACGGTAATTCGATTTTCTGACTCAAAGAGGTAGGTGAAGAACCACAGCGCAGGTTTAATGTTCTTACGTTTGGAAAGCGTCCCGAGTATCCACCGCTCCACCAAACCAAAATCGGACGCTCTGGAAAAAAAGGCTATCGTCACTCTCTGGGCTTAAAGTTGAGGTAAAGCAGGCACTTCCTCCTGTCGGCGTTCACTCATCAGCAGTTATCAGCGCAGGACTCTTTCCAGTCGCAGCGCTCAGGGTTTGGCTTCAGTCTGCGGGAGCATCATCTGCATCTGTTTCTCTGTCTCCAGAGGAAAGGCTAATGGTTCTGTAAAAATTTGTCCCATAGGTAGAGTCAAATCCAAACCTGTTCGGGACTTCAACATGCTTTTGTTTTAGTGGACACTTTCTTGCTCTCAAACACCAATCCAGAGACAGATTTTTGAATGATTTAATGGCTTGTTATTTTAAAGTCACTATGAAAACGAAAATTGTCAATTTTTTTCCTGATTGTGATGTACATCCAATTGAAACGGTCCTGAAATGAGGAAAAAAATGTAGGGCGGTGCAGGATTTTGTCGTTTGGGAACCGATTGGACTGTTGGAAGATGGGTTTGGCTAATAAAATGGAGGAAGAGTGACAAATGGATGAAGGCAGAGCAGAAATGAGATACACCCGGATAGCTCCATGCCAAAAGACTGATGGCCCCGCCCTAAAGGACTGATAGCTGCACCCTAAGCGACTGATAGCCCTGCCCTTAACGACTGATAGCTCTGTCCTAAATGACTTATAGCCCAACCCTAAAGGACTGATAGCCACACCCTAAGCGACCGATAGCCCCGCCCTAAATGACTGATAGCCCCACCCTAAATGACTGATAGCCCCACCCTAAATGACTTATAGCCTGCACTAAATGACTGAAAGCTCCGCCCTCAACGACTGACGCCCCATGCAAATACACTTGCTCAGACAGTGGCCTATTGCTGACTAATTTCATTGGCTGACGCTGCTATGACGATCGCGTCAGCTCCAACTTCAGACACGCTCTCTGTCAAGCGTTGACGCTGAAGCCCCGTGTGAATGGGGCGTGATAGCTCTGTCCTAAATCACTGATAGCCCAGCCCTAAAGGACTGATAGCCCCGCCCAAAATGACTAATAGCCCCTGCCTTAAACAACTGATAGCTCTGCCCTAAATGACTGATAGCCCCGCCCTAAACGACTGATAGCTCTGCCCTAAATAACTGATAGCCCCGCCCCAAATGACTAATAGCCCCTGCCTTAAACAACTGATAGCTCTGCCCTAAATGACTGATAGCCCCGCCCTAAACGACTGATAGCTCTGCCCTAAATAACTGATAGCCTGAAGGACTGATATCTTTCAAACATCTAGGATTTGCCCATTTATCATCAAACATTTTTTTAATAATTTAAAATACAATTTAGTACAATAACAAACAATTAAGTATCTTAAATAATGACTTAATCTTTTAAATATTTTAGTAAGTGAGTTAGAATAAGTCTGTGGAATGAGGATGGAAAATAATTGTACCTATATTTTAGCATTTTATTTTAAACTAGTTATTTGAAACATTGAAGTAGACAGTTTTACTTGCATTTATTAGGATTTAGATATAAAATAATCACTTTTGTCAAACATGGAGACCAAACTGGGAGTTGTCTTGACTCTAATTACTGATTATGAGTAACTCCACTCCTCATTTAAAAAAAAAACAGCCAAGGGCGTTTAGTTTTTTCACAGCTCTGCCAGTGAGAACGCTTCAGCTCAAGAGCATCAAATGAAAAGCAAATAAGAAGTGTCTTGAAAGGGGCGGGGCATGTCAGACACTAGAGAACGTTTGATTGGTCAGAAGATTTGAGAAGAAACAAGCATGAGGTGATGTCAAAAAGAAATCATTTATCCTTTAAGGCCGGGGGTGTCCAAACTCGGTCCTGGAGGTCCAGTGTCCTGCAGATTTTAGCTCCAAACTGCTTCAACATACCTGCAAGGATGTTTCTAGAAAGCCTGGTAAGAACTTGTTTAGCTAGCCCTGGTGTGTCTGATTGGGGTTGGAACTAAACTTTGCAGGACACCAGACCTCCAGGACCAGATTTGGGCACCCCTGATTAAGGCGGAAGTGACAAATTGCAAGCTTTGCATGTTTATATCTCCTAAATGTAAATGTTGTCACTGTTGTGGAACACACTAGCTCATAATTATCCTTAGGACTAGCATACTGATACTAATATCTTAAAAATTAAAAACAATTATTTCACAGGAACTTAAATTAAAAACTGTCCCTTCCTATTCAACGGCATATCTTCTCTGATTGGTGTTTACTGTCATAAGAAAGAGATCAACTTGAGATCCACCAATAGCAAACATGAACACATCCAACCATCCAATGAGATCTCATTGGACAAAATCAAGTCTCGTCCTACATATATTCTCAATCTCGAAGCTGGATCACTCAGATATAGGTCAGAACAACTCTCCCAACTTCATGCTGTCTTAATAATTTTGTGCAAACATAACACATGTGCCTTCCTCAATACTGATGAAGGAACTTTAGAGTATTGTAGGTCTAACCAAAAACGAAACTCCCCCGCTGCGTGATGATTTTAAGTTTCATTTAAGCTTAAATCTCTGTGGCCTTACTTGATTTCCTGTGCTGCCCGCTATACAAACACACACTTTGGTCACAGACCTCTTTCCTGGCTCCAATCCCTCTCCATTATTGTGTGTGTAATAGATGTCCAGTTTTCCTCCCTGCACCAGACCTTCATACAGCCGTGTCATCTGGAAAGCCTTCAAATATGATTTTCTCCGTGAAAGCACAAGCTCGACGGCTTTCTGCGGAGTCTCTTCCACATGCAGACAGTTTCCCTATAGGTTCAGAAACTGGCATGAGCTGATTACAACTGCCAAGCATTTGACGGGAAAATAAGCCATCAGTGCTGTGAATGGAGCTGCGCAGCTTCAGCTCTCTCCGTAAGACACTAACGGTACGTTTCCACTACAGCGGCAAATCCGCTCTCAGTGCTGCTGGCAAAAGTACTGCTCTGGGGTAAGTCATATTTACAGCAGAGCACACATCTGGTGGAAGACAGCACGTTTATATGTTTATTACATGTGCATTGTCACACGTGCAAGTAATGATCAATACATAAACACACGATGTTCGTGTAAAGTAGAAGTAGTTCAAGTTAAAGTAGCCTACGTGTCAGTGATTTCAGCACAGTGATCCACAAACATTCTTGCCTTGACTATACTTTCCACAGCGATTGGTTGCTGTCCTGTGCTTTTCACTTGATATTTGCATTAAGACAAGAAATCCAACCTTTCTGACCTTTCAATCCCATAATGCACTACTCGGGTGTTTACACTCAACTTCCATATGAATGAACTGAAAACGCCTGCCGTGCCAGTGGAAATGCACCGTAAGAGATGAAGACAGCAACTGCTTTCTATCATTTGATATTAATTGACCTTGCAAACACAGGTACACTACCTAAAAGTCTTGTCTTCGATCTCAGTTGTAAGAGCAACAAATAATAACTTGACTTCTAGATGATCATTTGGAAAAGTGTCAGAAGGTGGATTTTTCTGCTGTGTCATCTGTTGAACTGCATCCCAATCATCACAAATACTGCAGAAGACCTACTGGAACCAGCATGGACCAAGATTCTCACAAAAATTAGTCAAGTTTGGTGAAGGAAACATCATGGTTTGGGGTTACATTCAGTATGGGGGCGTGCGAGAGATCTGCAGAGTGGATGATCAACATCAACAGCCTGAGGTATCAAGACATTTGTGCTGCCCATTACATTACAAACCACAGGAGAGGGCAAATTCTCCAGCAGGATAGCGCTCCTTCTCATACTTCAGCCTCCACATCAAAGCTCCTGAAAGCAAAGAAGGTCAAGGTGCTCCAGGATTGGCCAGCCCAGTCACCAGAGATGAACATTATTGAGCATGTCTGGGGGGGGAGGATGGAGGAGACGTTGAAGATGAATCCAAAGAATCTTGATTTTCTTTGCCATTCCAGATTCCAGAATCATTGCAGAGATGTATGGATGCAGTCCTCCAAGCTCATGATGGAGTCAGACACAATATTCATTCTGTTTCCACTGCAGCATGAGCACATATTCTATACTGGACATTATTGAAGGTTCAGTGACAAGACTAGTCTAAGCATAGTCAGACCTTACTGTCCTGATTAAATATTTTATTTTGGTAAAATAAGCATAATCTAGAGGCCTTCGCCTTTCATATAAGCCAAGTTATTATTTGCTGTTCCTAAAACTTGGAGAGGTGACAAGACTTTTGTCAGGTAGTGTATATTCACTGTTGAGCAGAGCTGGAGGGCAGTTATTTGTTTGAAAGGTTAGCTTTAACCCAGGATCATATGAGATATGTGCCCAGGAATACATTTTTGAGAACCGAGAAATACCCTGGACTACGCGTTCATGCAGTTTTTGTTTTTACAAGTCCACTCACCAAGGTTGCCGTGTACATTTTTGACAATCTCAAAATCTCACTTAAACCCTGGTCCGCTCCACATCCCATGTCTGACACCATTCGTGGTGAGCTACTGAGCAAACCAATCACGTTGGAAAAAGCCATCTTTATGGAGGTAAACAATCAGCAGTACCTCCCACAGCGTTCGTTTTACACACAAAATGCAGCCATTTGTGTCATATAAAATTACCCAGAATGTGTGATTTGTTACTACATGGGAGTTCTAGTACTTACTCCCCAGGCTGCATAGAAAGCTTTCTTCCATGTCATGGAAGCAGCACAGTCCTCTTTCTTTCAGTTCACCATTTTAAAAGCTGTGGGCAATAGGGGGAAAAATTCAGCATGCTAGACTTTCTGCGAGGATGTCATGAACTGTTGCAGACACTGCATCAGTTTTCGTGCTGTGTCGCACTATATGAGAAGAAACGATTGGATCTTGCATCCCGATGCATTTGTTGTTTACAAATCCCCAAAACACTCTACATCATGATTTCGTCTTGACAAAATCATGTAATCTGAAAGGAGTTACAGAGTTTTGTTGTTGTTGCATTAATTGCTTCGTCACCGCTAGTATGATGTTGATGTGCTCCATGTATGTGTGGAAATCAGTACAAATGTGTGCGCTGTTAAAAAAAAAAACTTGTTGCTGCCTTACATTTGTAAGTTGAATTAAATTAATATATATATATATATAAACTTTCCTCTTATTTTACTCACCATCAGTTCATCTATGACATTAGGTGCCTTTCTTTCTTAACTAGTGTTCAGTTTCTTAAACAGAACAATCGTTTCGCTTCACAAGACAGTGTATCATCAGGAGCCAAGACTATTCCCAGCAGGCACAGGACATCAACATGATGTCAGATTGATGTTGTACCCCAATGTCGTAGGGACACTGCATTTTTTTTTGGAATTTAAAATCGGCTTGACGTCAGAACCCGACATCAGTGTCCAACCTAAAATCAACCAAATATCAACGTCTAATGATGTTACAGCTTGACATTATGGGGATGGTACCACGATGACGTCTTTCAGACGTCAGATTTTGGTTGCCATACCTGATGAATAAATGTCAGTATTTGAGATCAATTTGATGTTGGTTTAAGACGTTGGCTTGATGTTGGATTTTGGTCACTTTCCAACACAACCTAAAATCAACCAAATATCAACGTCATTTGATGTCGTTTGATTGGATGTCAAAATAACGTTGTCCATAGATGCTGGCTCGATATTGAATTCTTGGCGCCTGACGTAACAAGCTAAATCTAACCTAATATCAACATCTTATGATGTTGTGTGCCTGCTGGGTTGATTTTGACTTATTTGTATGTGCTGTTTACTTCTAACTAAAGGATAAATGCAAAGTTAACCATTCACTGCCAATTATCAGGACATTTTCTGTTTTGGCTGAGCTATCACTTTAAGTCTGTTTCATGAAGCATGGCTCTATAGAAAACCTGTATTTATCTATGCCATTCATGCCAGATCACTTATATGTTGCCTTCATAAATATTTAAAGCAAGGTTTGATTTAGTTTGGAGGGACAGAACAAAATAAATCTCAATTGGTGTTCATAAAATAATGCATTTTTGGGTGAACTACTCAAACATTTATGCAGTGCAGTTCTACATTTTTGTGATCCAGTTTACTCCCCGACACATCTTACCCCACCCTGCCCTATGGTATTTAAATCTTTACAGCTTCTCACATAGACAGATTCTTTAAAACATAACATTTACTTGACAACAGAATCAAAACAGAATCACCACTGCTGCAAAAAAAGAAGAAAAGCCTTGCTGAAATGGCAGTAAAACATCACTGGAAAAATCCGTCAGATTTATAGTCACATTTTTTAACATGACAGATTATCCACAGTTGTATAAAACTTCAGTGAGTACTTAATTGAACAATTACTTTGGGTAAAACCACTACATAGCTTCAGCAGTGCGATCTGAGCAGGATTGTCAACACTCAGTAGTTCGCTTGTTTTCAAATGTTGCAGCTTTTCCAGTAACAACATGTTTGTTCTAACAATTAGCGGTATAGCGTGTGAAGACGGTACAGTACTGTTTTTATAGTGCATTGTTTTCTATGTGCAGCTTTAGAGCTGAGCAAAACTACATGCAATGCACTTGCACGCACTTCCCAGAAGGCTCTCTGTTTCAAGTTCATTATCCTGAATCTGGTCATACCTACACTCAAAGTGAACAATTATTCACTTAAAGGGGAGCTATTATGCAAAAATCACTTTTATAAGGTGTTTAAACACAGTTGTGTGTCAGCGGTGTGTGAATATATCCAGCTTCTAATGGTAAACATTAATTAATTCTATGTTCTATAATCAGACTTAATTAAAACAGTCTGCAGAAACACTTTGATTGACATTCTTCCTTTGTACGAGTCATGAGATGGGTAGACCCACCCCCTAGTGACCATCTCCCCCTCATTAGCATAGGACGTTAGTCTTGTTTATAAATCTGCCACTATGCTGACACACAGGCATTTGTAGCTCCTGCTTTGAAAAGAGAACAATCTCACTTGAATTTAAAGCGACAGTCACCAAAACGCCACAATTAGGATCAAAGCCTAAAAGGGTCAGTTTCAGATAACAGGTCCCCTTTAATGCAAATCATCTCTTTTTAATGTTTATTAATCTCTTATTTATAAAAATGTTCTTAATGCGATTTCTATATTTTTAGTTTTCTTTATTTCACGTTGATGTTTCAGCTCAAAATACCACGCAGATAATGTTTATAACTCTTTGAGTCCATTTTGAAGGCATTTTGCTGACTGTCGCTTTAAATTCAAATGAGATTGTGCTTTATTCAAAAGAGGGTGGAGCTACAGATGCCTGTGTGACAGCATAGTGGCAGATTCAAAACTCTAATCAAGGATGGCCGCTTCTTATTTAGTTGCGTTTATGCTAACGAGGGAGAGATCAGGCACTTGCTTGAAGGAGGGGGGGGGGGTGTGTTAGGGGGTGCTTTTTTTAAACTTTTTTTGCTCTTAGAGAAAAAGTGCCCCCTCAAAATGAAAGTGCCCCTGCACCACCTCAACACCCCTCGCTCATTCTTTACGTCACGATCACCCCCGCCCTTCACTTTTGCACCCCTCCCCCTTTTTACTTTGCGAACACCCGCCACCATATTTATTTCACAATCACAAACCCCCACCCCCCCATTTCTTCACTTCGAGATTACAACACCCACAAGCCCCGCCATCCCCCTCACCCCCGTTCTTCACTTCACAAACACACAACCCCCACCCTGCAGTTCACTTCGCAATCACCAAGCACTTACCCCCCCTCCCCAATCTCCCCCCACCACCACCACCACCACCGCCGCTCTTCACTTTGAGATCACCAAGCCCGTTCTTCACTTAACACACCTGTCCGTCAAAATAATGCATAGAACTGTAAGAGATGGTCACTAGTGGGCGGAGCTTTCCCTCTTTGATGACACGTACAAAGGGAGAATGTCAATCAAAGTGTTTCTGCAGACTGTTATGATCAAGTCTGATTATGACAAATACAATTAATACATTTTGACCATAAGAAGCTGGATATATTCACACACTTCTGCCACACGGCTGTGCTTTAACTACTTCTAAAAGAGATTTTTGCATAATAGATCCCCTTTAAATTATTAGTAGCTTGTAGCTTGGAAAGATAGTGTTTCACAAGTACCTCAACACTGGTTTCATATCAAGTACTGTGACACGTATGGCGCCTTGTTTTTAGCGTACTGGATGAAGTAGCAGAGACAATTTGACAGTTTTATTATTGACCGTTTGTAATTTTCAGCTGAAACTGACTTGCTGGCGTTCATAGTAATTTGTACCTCCTGATTCCCTTTGAGAAATCTGACTGTAATGTTGAGACGGACTAAAATGGGAACAATTTTTTTCAGCCGAAGAGCTTCTCATTGAGCAGAATTGTGTTTAGCAGCGGAGATATTCAATACCGCTCACAACTTTAATTGCATTTCCATCTGTGTGTGTGTGTGTGTGTGTGTGTGCGCGTGTGTGTGTGTGTGTGTGTGTGTGTGTCATTCTCTGCGAGTTGCGTTAAGGATATTTTCAAGGTCACACACCAAGAACAGGCAACTAAATCCCACCCAAGAGCTCAAGAATCGCTCTCAATGGTCCATTAAAAGAGCTCAGATGTGTTCTGGTCATTACGTTCATACACAGAGCTGGTCTGTCAACGAGTGTTTCACCTTGTGGTTACTAAACACTATTTGTGACACTGAATGGTAGACATTTAAAAGGTGTTGTTTCGAGCCTAAAAGGGCCCTCATGGAGCTTATACTAGTAGGATTTTCTTTATTCAGTGAAACACTGATGATATTTTTGTATGTTTTGTGTATAATTGGACAGTGGTATTGTGTCTTCCTAAAGACAGTCATACATTTGAAGTGACAGAAGGGGGGAGTAAATGATGACAGAATTCATTTTTCTGCTTTTCTTATTAAGAGTTTTGGTCTTGTTTCTAGTCCTCAAGATTCTTAAATCAAGAAGCATTTTCTAGACGAGCAAAAAGTATTGTGTTGTTTTCAGAAATATCATGTGAAAATAAATGAGTTTTTCCTTTAAACAAGCAAAATACTTCAATGTAAAAATCGAGAAGCTTAACGCTTTCACAGCCTCTGAGCTCTTCTGATTGGTCCACTGCTTTAGCACTGACAGTGATGAGAGCTGTGTGTAAAAGTTGAAGTTTTTTTATAACTTGACACAAAGTTTAAATAATGCGGTGCTCCATGGAAAAGTTTAATAAATGAAGCATAAAAATGCATATCAAATAAAATCTAAATTTAAATGGACATAAAATAGATATATTTATTCATTTATTAAATTTTCTTCGGCTTAGTCTCTGATTTATCAGAGGTCGCCACAGCGGAATGAACCGCCAACTTATCCATCCTATGTTTTATGCTGCGGATGCCCTTCCAGCCACAATCCAGTACTGGGAAACATCCATATATTTTCACATTCGCACACACTCATACATCGTCTGATTGGTAAATCATAAATTGGCTAATGCAGGACCAGCCGTGTTCCATCATAAGCACGTGATCCTCTCGAAATTAGTTTATAAATAAGCTTCACTTAAAAACACATTTACAAAAAGGTTTCTTTTAATTTGTCCATTTAAATTGTAATTTATTTATTTGCACTGTTATGCTTCAGTTATTAAATTATTAACTTGATAATTTTATTTTAACTGGAACTCCTGCTCCTCCGAATTGCTCTGTGTACGACGCGAGACATGAGTGTAATGGTCATGCATGTTCATCAATTGCATGTTTACATTGTAAAAGTAGCTCACTGGAATGGAAAACAACACATTCTGTTTGAATAATGCCCCTGAGACTTGCTCTTATAGTTTTGAAGGTGTATAAATTGCACAATAATTATATTTTGCTGCATTTTCAGGTTCATGAGGTATTTGACTGTGACGCCTGTGATAAAAAGTTCATCTCCACCAATCAGCTGAAGAGACACATGATCACACACTCAGGTAAATTCACACAGTAAAGGTGATGATACACACAGCGACTTATAGAGCAACTTTTGACAATATTGACCTTGATGGGCAACCAGATGAGAAACATGGCAACTATTTAGCGTATCGGACATTAGGGCAACAACCATTCAGACAGGAGCAAATCTGTTACCAATTCATATCATAAGTAAACATTCCTTCAATACACTCCCTCCAAACCACCTCCACTTTCTCCACCGCTTATTAATAAATCGAAAATAATGAACGCACAACAGGAAGCACAAAACAAACACATTGAAATATTAGACCTATATAAGAGGCTTACGCTTGCGCTCTGTTCTTTCAGAAGCTCACACTGACCATGTTTACATGGACATCAGTAAACTAATTATTTACCTTAATCTGAATAAGACAATAATGTGATTAAGGTGTTTACATGATCTGATTTTTGAATGTTCCTTTCATATTCCTGTTTTACATGGTGTAGTTTAACGTCATTACCTCACCGTTTGACACTAGTTTCCTGTTCGTGTTTCTAATGGCACCCTAACGAGTTCAACTGCAGTTAATTTCTTACACTACGCATGCAAACAGACGACGGCAGATACAAATTCTCAAGCAACAAGCCACCTCTGCTGTCATATACTATTGGGTTTCATTCACTGACTTTTCATTCATGCCCCCTTGACAAACTCAGAGGTACTGGATGAGAATATAATCATGGTTTCCTACTCGCACCAAAAATCTGCTCTGTTGCTTGAAGCCATTCTCATTAGATTGGCATCAGATGCCTGACAACTGCCGTTTGTGCATCCTGTCGCAAAATGTAGCGAAAAGTCCTACATGACTGTAATAGTTTGATTGCGGTGTTTACATGTCTGTACTGCACTTCAATAATGCCACTGAAACAGGAATACTCAATGTCTTAATTCCATTTCGCTTTAGTTTGATTATGACTTTAGCCGGATTAAGGTCATCAAAAATCTCTGATTACATGGTAGACCCTTCATTCATTCAATAATTTTTCTTTCGGTTTAGTCCCTGATTGCCACGGCGGAATGAACCGCTAACTATTCCAGCATATGTTTTGTGCAGCGGATGCCGCAACCCAGTACTGGGAAACATCCATACACTTTCACATTCTCACACACACAAACACACTCGTACACTACAGTCCTTTTAGTTCACCCAGTTCACCTATACTGCATGTGTTTGGACTGTGGGGGAAACCGGAGCACCCGGAAACTACACATAGAAATGCCAACTGACCCAGTAGGGACTCGAACCAGCAACCTTCTTACTGTGAGGCGACAGTGCTAACCACTAAGCCTGGTAGACTCTTAATTAGAGTATTGTCTTAATTGTATAATATCCATGTAAACGTACTCACTGAGGCGAACATCATAGTGACGACAGCCAATCACATCCAGCTTGGACCGCGACACACAATCAAGGCACTGAAGTTGTATTAGTAGTGTATAAAGATTGATCATACAGCACTGGGTGATTACCAACCGTGATAATAAGCTTTACCTCCATTTCGACATATCGCCATTCTCTGGCAATGCACAAACATGATTGGCTAGCATCTGCACTAGTATTTGCAGGAAGCGATCTGATTGGATGACGCCTCTTTGGAGCTTGAAAAGTTGTACGTTTTTCAGATTCTTGGTTAGGAGTTGCTAGTTTAATTAATTTAAACTTCAATTTGATTAAAGTTTTTCAACTTCTGCAGCAAACAACAGAGGCAACGCGACTCGACAAAGCAATTCAGTTCAGCAATGCTTGACGTCACTCCATTCAATGTCAATGGAAGGCGTTAACACTGACAAACAGGTTACTGCGCCTTTAAATTGGACAGCTGTTTGCATCATTAAATTACATAATCCTGTTCAACTTGCCAGAATATTAAGCTAAGAGTACACGCTCGGGGCAGCACGTGGCGCAGTGGGTAGCACAATCGCCTCACAGCAAGAAGGTCGCTGGTTCGAGCCTCGGCTTGGTCAGTTGGCATTTCTGTGTGGAGTTTGCATGTTCTCTCCATGTTGGCGTGGGTTTCCTTCAGGTGCTCCGGTTTCCTCCACAGTCCAAACACATGCGCTATAGGTGAATTTTGAGGGATGTAAACAATAACAATAGTCCTAACGTATTTCCTGTGTTACATTTTTAATTTCCGGAGCTTTCAAGAATCCAAAGGGGTCCACTTATTGCTAAATAATGTTGTGATGGCTTTTTTAAGGTTAAGATATGATTAAACTGGCTCTTGTTACAGTTATGAAATAGTTTGACAACAAGCAGGAAATGTTCATGGGCCAATGACATCGCCACATTGAAATGGTCAACAGGTGAATTGGGTAAGCTAAATTGTTTGTAGTGTATGTGTGTGAATGTGAGAGTGTATGGGTGTTTCCCAGTGATGGGTTGCAGCTAGAAGGGCATCCGCTGCGTAAAACATATGCTGGAATGATTGGCGGTTCATTACGCTGTGGCGACCCCAGATTAATAAAGGGACTTAGCCAAAGGAAAATGAATGAATAAGATCACGCTCCCTGTCTCACTCCACATCCGCTGACCAACTGACATCTTGGATTTATTTTTTGAAAGCTCCAATACGGTCATGTGATTCGCTGTGAGCATTCTGATTGGAAGATTTCAAATAATTGCCAATGATTTCAGTACAAACCAATCCAGAAACAGCTTTGTTGCTTATACTCAATAGGAAAGTAGACCAACATCAGTCGCCAACAGTGCTCTAAAAGTTGCCCCATGTACCTTAATGTTATATATGAGTATACAGTTGTGTGCTGAGATGATCTTGAGTGTGTGTGTGTGTGTGCGTGTGTAGAGAAGCGTCCGTACACCTGTGAGATCTGCAGCCGCAGCTTTAAGCGTCTGGATCAGGCCACGGCTCATAAGATCATCCACAGCGAGGACAAACCGTACAAGTGTAAGCTCTGCTGGAAAGAGTTCGCCCATCGCAATGTCTACAAGAACCATAAAAAGGTGTGTGTGTGTGTGTGTGTGTGTGCTGTCATGAGAGTTCTGTATCCTGTGTTTCTGAACTTACAGTTCACAGTTTGGCATAGTTCATTTAAGTAAGGAAACAGTGTTGTACACTCCACTGAAGACATCCATCAGCCTACATGTTTGATTTCGTTTGTTAAACACAAAGATTTGCTTCAAAACTATTTCTAAATTCAGTTCTAATCTCCAGCAAAGGAATAAATGAACAATGATAATGAAGTGTGGTCAATAAACTGAGTTATATCCAAACACATCCTGTTCTTATGCCACATATGGTGATGCAGACGTCTCCAAAACCCCACAGCTGGACAAATCTAAACTTGTGTTTATTAAAACAAATATAAATCTGCATATAATAATTAACACTGCTAATAATAATGACATTATAGAGATGCAGATTGTCATGAATAAACAGAGCCAGATCTCAAAGTTCCCCATGTTTATCATATTTTTGTTAAAAATAATCATTTTTTTTAACATTTTAATGCTTTAATTTTTCATATATAAAGGTATTTGTGTATTGCTGTACATCCTGTGTGTATTAAGCGATGTGTACGCATGTTTTTTACCCGCATAGGCGCATAACTAATGCACTCTTTAATTAACAAAAACTCTCCATTACAAAACCATTGACTTTAGAGCAGATTTTAGTTAGTCAATGGCGCGGTCCATTTCAG